>NC_041384.1:391672971-391679661 GCF_002162155.2 Triticum dicoccoides
AACAACATTCGGTCACCAAATCACATAACTCATATAATACAAAATCGTCATTGAACGCTAAGCATGCGGACCCTATAGGTTCGAAAATAATGTAGACATGACCGAGACACCTCTCTGGTCGATAACCAATAGATGAACTTGGATGCTCATACTGGCTCCTACATATTCTACGAAGATCTTTATCGGTCGAACCGTTATGACAACATACATTATTCCCTTTGTCCATCGGTATGTTACTTGCCCGAGATTCGATCGTCGGTATCTTCATACCTTCTTCAATATCGTTACCAGCAAGTCTCTTTACTCATTCCGTAATACATCATCCCGCAAGTAACTCATTAGTCACATTGCTTGCAAGGCTTCTTTTGATGTGCATTACCAAGAGGGCCCAGAGATACCACTCTGACACTCGGAGTGACAAATCCTAATCTTGATATATGCCAACCCAACAAACACCTTTGAAGATACCTGTAGAGCATCTTTATAATCACCCAGTTACGTTGTGACGTTTGAAAGCACAAAAGGCATTCCTTCGGTGCCCGGGAGTTGCATAATCTCATAGTCAAAGGAATATGTATATCACATGAAGAAAGCAATAGTAATAAAACTGAATGATCAATATGCTAAGCTAATGGATGGGTCTTGTCCATCACATCATTCTCCTAATGATGTGATCCCGTTCATGAAATGATAACACATGTCTATGGTTAGGAAACTTTAACCATCTTTGATTAACGAGCTAGTCTAGTAGAGGCTCACTAGGGACACGGTGTTTTGTCTATGTATCTTCACATGTATCAAGTTTTCGGTTAATCCAATTCTAGCATGAATTATAATCATTTATCATGATATAAGGAAATATTAAATAACAACTTTATTATTGCCTCTAGAGCATATTTCCTTCAGTCTCCCACTTGCACTAGAGTCAATAATCTAGTTCACATCGCCATGTGGTTTAACACAAATAGTTCACATCTTTATGTGATTAACACTCATAGTTCACATCGCCATGTGACCAACACCCAAAGGGTTTACTAGAGTTAATAATCTAGTTCACATCGCTATGTGATTAACACCCAAAGAGTACTAAGGCGTGATCATGTTTTGCTTGTGAGAGAGGTTTAGTCAACGGGTCTACCACATTCAGATCCATATGTATTTTGCAATTTCTATGTCTACAATGCTCTGCATAGAGCTACTCTAGGTAATTGTTCCCACTTTCAATATGTATCTAGATTGAGACTCAGAGTCATCCGGATTGCTGTCAAAGCTTGCATCGATGTAACCCTTTACGATGAACTCTTTATCACCTCCATAACCGAGAAACATTTCATTAGTCCTCTTAGGTAACCAAGGATAATTTTGACCGTTGTTCACTGATCTACTCCTGGATCACTATTGTACCCCCTTGATGAACTCATGGCAAGGTTCACAATAGGTCTGGTACACAGCATGGCATACTTTGTAGAACCTATGGCTGAGGCATAGGGAATGACTTTCATTCTCTTTATATTCTATCTTGGTCGGGTTTTGAGTCTTACTCAACTTAAAACCTTGTAACATAGGCAAGAACGCTTTCTTTGACTGATCCATTTTGAACTTCTTTACAACTTTATCAACGTATGTGCTTTGTGAAAGTCCTGTCAAGCGTCTTGATCTATCTCCATAGATCTTGATGCCCAATATATAAGCAGCTTCACTGAGGTCTTTCATTGAAAGATTCTTATTCAAGTATCCTTTTATGCTATCCAGAAATTCTATATCATTTCTGATCAATAATATGTCATCCACATATAATATCAGAAATGCTACAGAGCTCCCACTCACTTCCTTGTAAATACAGGCTTCACCATAAGTTTGTATAAAACCATATGCTTTGATCACCTCATCAAAGCGTATATTCCAACTCCGAGATGCTTGCACCAGTCCATAGATGGATCGCTGGAGCTTGCACACTTTGTTAGCACCTTTAGGATCGACAAAACCTTCTTGTTGTATCTTATACAACTCTTCTTTAAGAAATACATTAAGGAATGCAGTTTTGACGTCCATTTTCTAGAATTCATAATCATAAAATGCGTGAATTGCTAACATGATTCAGACAGGCTTAAGCATCGCTACGGGTGAGACGGTCTCATCGTAGTCAACTCCTTGAACTTGTCGAAAACCTTTCGCGACAAGTCGAGCTTTGTAGATAGTAACATTACCGTCAGGGTCAGTCTTCTTCTTAAAGATCCATTTATTCTGTATGGCTCGCCGATCATCGGGCAAGTCAAGCAAAGTCCACACTTCGTTCTCATACATGGATCCTATCTCAGATTTCATGGCCCCAAGCCATTTATGTGTAACATCCCAAATTTCCAATTTGGAATGTTATACATAGGTCATTGTATGAATATCATTTTTTATTTGCATTTTGCCTTGCGATCCTCGAAATTCTAAGCAACTCAAGGACCCACGGAGAGAGTTGGGGGTTTGACCGTTTTCATATTTGAATTTTCTCAAATATCGAAACAAGGATCATTTCGGTTTTAATTATTTTTCTCTCCGAAAATATTTCATATTAAAAACTATATGAGAGGAGATTATATGACTTCTCCAAAATAAATGAAATATTGGGGGAAAAATATTAAAATCAAATAAGTAATTTTATTTGGATTTTATTGCTATTTTATTTGAATTAGGAAAAAGATGCATTTTTTAAAAATTGCATTATTAGGCAAAGAAAATGTTTACTTGGTTCTAAATATTTTATTTAGACGGTGAAAATTTGTTTTGGAATTTTTAGATTTTTATTTTTTTATTTAGAATTTTTTTCCGCTAGAATCTGTTTTTTTAAAGAACTCTTCGCGGTCCGCCGTCTTCCCCGCGCCCGCACGCCATGCCCGAGCCGGACTCCGCCGGAGTCCGGGACACCGCCGCCGCCTCGGTTGTCCCCTGCCCAAGCCGAGCCACCCCCTTTATATGCTGCCGCCGCTGCCGCCTCGACCCCCACCTCGCCCCGCCTCCAGCAGCAGCAGCAAGCACGCCTGCGCCGCACGCCGCCGCCTGCACCGCCGCACGCCGCCCGCGCGCCACCCCGCAGCTATCTCGCCTCACCGGAGCCGCCATCTCGCTGCCGGAGACGCCGCCGTTCCCAGTCCGATCCAGATCCGCAGGTTTTTTCGGTTTAGGTAAAAATCGATCGGTTTTTTTAGAAACCAGAGATGCGTTTTTTTATTTTATCGGTTCGATTTTTTCGGTTTAGTTATTTAGCGGACGTCCGTCCGTTCGTTCGTTTTTACGAACGCTATTCGCTGGTTAGGTTCAGACAGCAAACATTCATTCGTTAGTCTTTTATTTTTATTTTATTTTCGTCCAGGGACCTATCCGCAATTGTTTTATCGCAGATTAGGCCCTGATCTTCAAACCCTCGCCGTTTCTTAACCGTTTGTCCAAATCCAGTGAAACCAACACCAAAATCTTTGTCTCGAGTCCCTCTTTCTGTTTAATCAACTTGAACAATGTTTTGACAAATTAAAATTTGGTTTCAAGCAGATTTGTCTTCGAAGTTCTTTTGACCGTAGTTTAAGTACCATAGCTCCGATTCGATTGTTTCTTTTTGCAAATCGAACCTCTTCAGTCAAAATTTCTGTTTGGATCTTCTTATTTGAAGTTTTCCCCTTGCATCTTTGCTTAAGTGCTTATGTATGCTATTGTTTTCTTGCGATAGAATTCCCGGAGTGCGCAGCGTGCTACTACGAATCACTAGGTTTTGCGGATCATCAACAAGGCAAGTAACACTTTAATCATATCTCTATTACCCAGTTTTTATGCATTAGTTACAACCCTCAAACATTGGATGAGTAGGATCTCTTATGTGGGTTTGGGAAGTAGATGATGAGGTAGAACCTATTACCCTTTTTATTATCAAACCCCTGGGAGTTACTTCTATGTTATGCTATTACTTTCCATGCTATGCTCGTAGACGTGGATTGGGTGTGAGAATATCCATGCAAGATGTGAGATTATTATTTAATGGTTTACTTAAGGTGGCTACTTAAACACACATCTGGTTGGATTGGTTGCGGGCACCTTGGGATATACCAGTGTTGTCCTTTTTGGTTCGCCACCCAGGCTCAAAGGGATCATAAGATTATTCATGCTGGAAACTTCCGTGTGCAGCCACAAGCCATTATGGGTTCTGGCATAGTTGAGTAAGTTGTGGGAATCCTTTCCATCATGGGCTAGCAGATGTAGGGGATTGTAGGTGTACCGTCCTATCTATCGGTTAAGGGGACCTCTTCGGAAAGACTGTGTCTCGGTCATCCGTTTCTCAAACACCATGGAGTGCAAGAAATACAACGGAGGAGATAGAGTCTTGTGGGGAAAAGTGCGCAAACATCTGCAGAGTGTACAAACTAATCATGGTTAGACGTGTCCCCGGTTATGGACATCTTGAGTATCTGGTTCTTGGATTATCATGTTGATCTCATCACTCTAATTTAATTTGTTGGGTGGATAATTACTTTTAATTGGGATTGAGATGGGGGTACCTTCTCAATGTTTAACAACTACCATGATAGTTAAATAAAATATATTCCTTTGTTGTAGGAAAAAATTGGCTTTCCGCAAAACATTATAACCATAGAGCCTCCACCAGCCATATATGCATGTAGTGACAGCATTTATCTTGTTCATTGCTCTACTGTGTTAAATTGCCTGCATATTCCATGTGCTGACCCATTTCGGGCTGCAACATATTGCAGACATTTCAGACGAAGAGTAAGGTGAGCTAGGTCGTCGTCATGCACTCAGCTATGCCGTTGGAGTTGATGGACTTACTTTATCTTCCAAGCCTTCCGTTGTTATCGTATTTAGATGGCCTTAAGCCGTATTATTGTATTAAGCTCTCTCTTGAGACTATCGATGTAATAGGTGTGTGATTGCTACTTTGTTATAAATCCTTCGAAGTACTGCGTGTGTCAGCATTACCGATCCAGGGATGACACTTATGCACAGAGATTCGACAGCTTGAGGTCGGGTCGCTACAAGACGGTATCAGAGTGCTACCTCTTGAGCACTGCGTTGGTTTTCCCTTGAAGAGGAAAGGGTGATGCAGCAAAGTAGTGTAAGTATTTCCCTCAGTTTTTGAGAACCAAGGTATCAATCCAGTAGGAGGCTACGCGCGAGTCCCTCGCACCTACACAAAACAAATAAATCCTCGCAACCAATGCGATAAGGGGTTGTCAATCCCTACACGGTCACTTACGAGAGTGAGATCTGATAGATATGATAAGATAATATTTTTGGTATTTTTATGATAAAGATGCAAGCAAAATAAAAGGCAATGAAAATAAATAAGTGTTGGAAGATCAATATGATGGAAGATAGACCCGGGGGCCATAGGTTTAACTAGTGGCTTCTCTCAAGAGCATAAGTATTTTACGGTGGGTGAACAATTACTGTTGAGCAATTGACAGAATTGAGCATAGTTATGAGAATATCTAGGTATGATCATGTATATAGGCATCACGTACGAGACAAGTAGACTGACTCCTACCGGCATCTACTACTATTACTCCACACATCGACCGCTATCCAGCATGCATCTAGAGTATTAAGTTCATAAGAACAGAGTAACGCTTTAAGCAAGATGACATGTTGTAGAGGGATAAATTCATGCAATATGATAAAACCCCATCTTGTTATCCTCGATGGCAACAATACAATACGTGCCTTGCTGCCCCTACTGTCACTGGGAAAGGACACCATAAGATTGAACCCAAAGCTAAGCACTTCTCCCATTGCAAGAAAAACCCAATCTAGTCGATAGAATTACTGTCGAGCAATTGATAGAATTGAGCATAGTTATGAGAATATCTAGGTATGATCATGTATATAGGCATCACGTCCGTGACAAGTAGACCGAAACGATTCTGCATCTACTACTATTACTCCACACATCGACCGCTATCCAGCATGCATCTAGAGTATTAAGTTCATAAGAAGAGAGTAATGCTTTAATGAAGATGACATGATGTAGAGGGATAAACTCATGCAATATGATATAAACCCCATCTTTTTATCCTCGATGGCAACAATACAATACGTGCCTTGCTGCCCCTGCTGTCACTGGGAAAGGACACCGCAAGATTGAACCCAAAGCTAAGCACTTCTCCCATTGCAAGAAAGATCAATCTAGTAGGCCAAACCAAACTGATAATTCGAAGAGACTTGCAAAGATAACCAATCATACATAAAAGGAATTCAGAGAAGATTCAAATATTGTTCATAGATAAACTTGATCATAAACACACAATTCATCGATCTCAACAAACACACCGCAAAAGAAGATTACATCGAATAGATCTCCACAAGAGAGGGGGAGAACATTGTATTGAGATCCAAAAAGAGAGAAGAAGCCATCTGGCTAATAACTATGGACCTGAAGGTCTGAGGTAAACTACTCACACATCATCGGAGAGGCTATGGTGTTGATGTAGAAGCCCTCCGTGATCGATGCCCCTCCGGTGGAGCTCCGGAAGAGGCCCCAAGATGGGATCTTGTAGATACAGAAAGTTACGACAGTGAAATTAGGGTTTTGGCTCCGTTTCTGATCATTTGGGGGTACATAGGTATATATAGGAGGAATGAGTATGTCGGTGGAGCAATAGGGGGCCCATGAGGGTGGAGGGCGCGCCCCAGGGG
>NC_041384.1:391679862-391737640 GCF_002162155.2 Triticum dicoccoides
GCGCCCCCTACCTCGTGGCTTCCCTATTGGTTGGTTGACGTAGGGTCCAAGTCTCCTGGATCATGTTCGTTCCAAAAATCACGTTCCCGAAGGTTTCATTCCGTTTGGACTCCGTTTGATATTCTTTTTCTGCGAAACTCTGAAATAGGCAAAAAACAACAATTCTGGGTTGGGCCTCCAGTTAATAGGTTTGTACCAAAAATAATATAGAAGTGAATAATAAAGCCCAATAATGTCCAAAACAGAAGATAATATAGCATGGAGCAATCAAAAATTATAGATACGTTGGGGACGTATCAAGCATCCCCAAGCTTAATTCCTGCTCGTCCTCGAGTAGGTAAATGATAAAAACAGAATTTTTGATGTGGAATGCTACTAGGCATAATTTCAATGTAATTCTTCTTAATTGTGGCATGAATATTCAGATCTGAAAGATTCAAGATAAAAGTTTAATAGTGGCGTAGAAATAATAATACTTCAAGCATACTAACTAAGCAATTATGTCTTCTCAAAATAACATATTCAAAGATAGTTCATCCCTACAAAATCATATAGTTTAGTCATGCTCCATTTTTGTCACACAAGAATGCTCTCATCATGCACAACCCCGATGACAAGCCAAGCAATTGTTTCATACTTTAGTAATCTCAAACTTTATAAACCTTCACACAATACATGAGCGTGAGCCATGGATATAGTACTATGGGTGGAATAGAGTATAATGATGGGGGTTATGTGGAGAAGACACAAAAGGAGAAAGTCTCACATCAACGAGGCTAATCAATGATCTATGGAGATGCCCATCAATTTATGTTAATGCAAGGAGTAGGGATTGCCATGCAACAGATGCACTAGAGCTATAAATGTATGAAAGCTCAACAAAAGAAACTAGTGGGTGTGCATCCTACTTGCTTGCTCACGAAGACCTAGGGCACTTGAGGAGGCCCATTGTTGGAATATACAAGCCATGTTCTATAATGAAAAATTCCCACTAGTATATGAAAGAGACTCTCTATCATGAAGATCATGGTGCTACTTTGAAGCACAAGTGGGGAAAAAGGATAGTAGCATTGTCCCTTTTCATTTTTTGGGCCTTCTTCTTTTTTTGTTTGGCCTTTCTGTTTCTTTCATTGGGACAATGCTCTATTAAATGATGATCATCACACTTCTATTTATTTACAACTCAATGATTACAACTCGATACTAGAACAAGGTATGACTCTATATGAATGCCTCCGGCGGCGTACCGGGATATGCAATGAACCAAGAGTGACATGTATGAAAGAATTATGAACGGTGGCTTTGCCACAAATACTATGTCAACTACATGATCATGCTAAACAAAATGACAATGATGAACGTGTCATGATAAACGGGATGGTGAAAAGTTATGGAAATGCCATAATAGGTAGGTATGGTGGCTGTTTTGAGGAAGATATAAGGAGGTTTATGTGTGAAAGAGCGTATCATATCACGAGGTTTGGATGCACCGGCGAAGTTTGCACCAACTCTCAATGTGAGAAAGGGCAATGCACGGTACCGAAGAGGCTAGGAATGATGGAAAGGTGAGAGTGCGTATAATCCATGGACTCAACATTTGTCATAAAGAACTCACATACTTATTGCAAAAATCCACAAGTCATCAAAAATCAAGCACTATGCGCATGCTCCTAGGGGGATAGATTGGTAGGAAAAGACCGTCGCTCGTCCCCAACCGCCACTCATAAGGAGGACAATCAAAGAACACCTCATGTTTCAAATTTGTTACATAACGTTTACCATACGTGCATGCCACGGGACTTGCAAACCTCAACACAATTATTTCTCAAATTCTCAAATACTCAACTAGCACAACTTTAATATCACTACCTCTATATCTCAAAACAATCATCAAGCATCAAACTTCTCTTAGTATTCAAAACACTCATAAGAAAGTTTTTACTAATCTTGAATACCTAGCATATTAGGATTATTTAAGAAAATTACCATGCTATTTAAGACTCTAAAATAATCTAAGTGAATCATGAGAGACCAATAGTTTCTATAAAACAAATCCACCACTGTGCTCTAAAAGATATAATTGAGGTACTAGAGCAAAACTATATAACTCAAAAGATATAAGTGAAGCACATAGAGTATTCTAATAATTTCCGAATCATGTGTGTCTCTCTCAAAAGGTGTGTACAGCAAAGATGATTGTGGTAAACTAAAAATAAAGGACTCAAATCATACAAGACGCTCCAAGCAAAACACATATCATGTGGTGAATAAAAATATAGCAACAAGTAAAGTTACCGATGGAAGTAGACGAAAGAGGGGATGCCTTCCGGGGCATCCCCAAGCTTTGGCTTTTTGGTGTCCTTAGATTATCTTGGGGGTGCCATGGGAATCCCCAATCTTAGGCTCTTGCCACTCCTTGTTCCATAATCCATCAAATCCTTACCCAAAACTTGAAAACTTCACAACACAAAACTTAAAGTAGAAAATCTCGTGAGCTCCGTTAGCGAAAGAAAACAAAACACCACTTCAAGGTACTGTAATTAACTCATTCTTTATTTATATTGGTGTTAAACCTACTGTATTCCAACTTCTCTATGGTTTATAAACTATTTTACTAGCCATAGATTCATCAAAATAAGCAAACAACACATGAAAAACAGAATCTGTCAAAAACAGAACAGTCTGTAGTAATTTGTTGCTAGCGCAAGATCTGGAACCCCAAAAATTCTTAAATAAATTTCTGGACGTGAGGAATTTATCTATTAATTATCTTCAAAAAGAATTAACTAAATATCACTTTCCAAATAAAAATGGCAGCAGTTCTCGTGAGCGCTAAAGTTTCTGTTTTTTACAGCAATATTAACAAGACTTTCCCCAAGTCTTCCCAACGGTTCTACTTGGCACAAACACTAATTAAACACAAAAAACACAACCAAAATAGAGGCTAGATAAATTATTTATTAATAAACAGGAGCAAAAAGAAAGGAATAAAAGTAAATTGGGTTGCCTCCCAACAAGCGCTATCGTTTAACGCTCTAGCTAGGCATAAAAAGCAAGGATAGGTCTAGGTATTGCTATCTTTGGTAGGCAATCCATAAGTGGCTCTCATAATAGATTCATAAGGTAATTTAATTTTCTTTCTAGGAAAGTGTTCCATGCCTTTCCTTAATGGAAATTGGAATCTAATATTTCCTTCCTTCATATCAATAATTGCACCAATCGTTCTAAGGAAAGGTCTACCAAGAATAATAGGACATGAAGGATTGCAATCTATGTCAAGAACAATAAAATCTACGGGCACATAGTTCCTATTTGCAAAAATAAGAACATAATTAATTCTTCCCATAGGTTTCTTAATAGTGGAATCCGCAAGGTGCAAGTTTAAAGAGCAATCATCAAAATCACGGAAACCTAACAAATCGCACAAAGTCTTTGGAATCGTGGAAACACTAGTACCCAAATCACACAAAGCATAGCATTCATGATCTTTAATTTTAATTTTAATAGTTGGTTCCCACTCATCATAAAGTTTTCTAGGGATATAAACTTCCAACTCAAGTTTTTCTTCATACGATTGCATCAAAGCATCAACGATATGTTTGGTAAAAGCTTTATTTTGACTATAAGCATGGGGAGAATTTAGCACGGATTGCAACAAGGAAATACAATCTATCAAAGAGAAGCTATCATAATTAAATTTCTTGAAATCCAAAATGGTAGGTTCATTAACATCTAGAGTTTTGATCTCTTCAATCCTACTTTTATCAAATTTAGCATCAAGATCTAAAAACTCCAAATTTTTGGAACGCCTTCTAGGTAAAAGTGGATCATATTCAGTCCCATCGTGCCTTGCTGCCCCTACTGTCACTGGGAAAGGACACCATAAGATTGAACCCAAAGCTAAGAACTTCTCCCATTGCAAGAAAAAACCAATCTAGTCGATAGAATTACTGTCGAGCAATTGATAGAATTGAGCATAGTTATGAGAATATCTAGGTATGATCATGTATATAGGCATCACGTCCGTGACAAGTAGACCGAAACGATTCTGCATCTACTACTATTACTCCACACATCGACCGCTATCCAGCATGCATCTAGAGTATTAAGTTCATAAGAACAGAGTAATGCTTTAATGAAGATGACATGATGTAGAGGGATAAACTCATGCAATATGATATAAACCCCATCTTTTTATCCTCGATGGCAACAATACAATACGTGCCTTGCTGCCCCTGCTGTCACTGGGAAAGGACACCGCAAGATTGAACCCAAAGCTAAGCACTTCTCCCATTGCAAGAAAGATCAATCTAGTAGGCCAAACCAAACTAATAATTCGAAGAGACTTGCAAAGATAACCAATCATACATAAAAGAATTCAGAGAAGATTCAAATATTGTTCATAGATAAACTTGATCATAAACACAAAATTCATCGGTCTCAACAAACACACCGCAAAAGAAGATTACATCGAATAGATCTCCACAAGAGAGGGGGAGAACATTGTATTGAGATCCAAAAAGAGAGAAGAAGCCATCTAGCTAATAACTATGGACCTGAAGGTCTGAGGTAAACTACTCACACATCATCGGAGAGGCTATGGTGTTGATGTAGAAGCCCTCCGTGATCGATGCCTCTCCGGCGGAGCTCCGAAAGAGGCCCCAAGATGGGATCTTGTAGATACAGAAAGTTACGACGGTGAAATTAGGGTTTTGGCTTCGTTTCTGATCGTTTGGGGGTACATAGGTATATATAGGAGGAATGAGTACATCGGTGGAGCAACAGGGGGCCCATGAGGGTGGAGGGCGCGCCCCGGGGGAGGGGGGTAGGCGCGCCCCCTACCTCGTGGCTTCCCTGTTGGTTGGTTGACGTAGGGTCCAAGTCTCCTGGATCATGTTCGTTCCAAAAATCACATTCCCGAAGGTTTCATTCCGTTTGGCCTCCGTTTGATATTCTTTTTCTGCGAAACTCTGAAATAGGCAAAAAACAACAATTCTGGGTTGGGCCTCCAGTTAATAGGTTAGTCCCAAAAATAATATAGAAGTGAATAATAAAGCCCAATAATGTCCAAAACAGAAGATAATATAGCATGGAGCAATCAAAAATTATAGATACGTTGGAGACGTATCACAGAGCACACGCTGAATGTAGGACACGACCACTAAGATGATCCATAGGTCACTCTTCTCTACTCATTTCTGACTTCTCTCCATCTTCTACTCTATAGGATGGCGGACACGAGGAACAAGTTTGCATAGCCGGATGAAGACACACCTTTTGGACGACACTTGAAGGAAGTCACTAGGTACCTGAACATTGGAATACCAACCTTCACCGGGACCTACACCACCACTTTACCAGAAGAAGAGCGTTGGATGGTTCGAGTTCAAGTTCCAGGAAGGACATTCACGCCAGTGACCGAGCCCATAGAGTTTTCCTTTGATGCCCCAACCTGGAGTCTAGGAAAGAGCATGGCAGCCCACATCGCCATAGGACGCATTGGTGAAGTTTATCACAAGGAACTTAAGGACACTATCTACTAGATATGTGGGTGCCGAGATGAGCAATGGGAGATGATCAGCACCAGGAAGGATAGGTCCATTGTAGCTTACATCCATGAGTTAAACCAGCACATTCGTCGCCAGGAGAACCAAATGTGTGCAAGCATGATAGATCTGAAGAAGTTGATGACTAGGAACATGGAGCTCAAAGAGTAACTCAAGTCTAGACATGACGGATATGAGGAGGAAATCACAATACTAGTGGAGAATAATGACGACCTAACAAGGAAGCAAGGAGTATTTATGGGAGACCCTGCGCCATGAGGAGATGACGACCACCCCAAGGACTACATCATCATCGACGACAGCGACTCCGACCCCAGTGATGATGATTCTGAAGACGAAGCTGGAGCAGATATCATGGAGTCTTCTACCGATCAAAATTTCTAGTAGACCACCATATTATTAGTAGTATTTTCCCCCATGTACATATTAGTAGTCCGAGCACTGTAACGATAGTTAGATCGATTGTATGCCCTTGCTTGAAATTGTTTTGGAGTGATATGTTTGTGTTTGTCTCATGTGCATATGGGTAGTGTTTTCCCACTAGACCTCATTCTATTCTAAATTCTCTCCCCTTTAAACCCATCAGATGCCTCCGAGACGTGACCCCCGATTTTCTTTCCCACTGGAGCTCACTCAGTTGATCCAACAGCAGAATACACTGATGCAGTTGCTAGTTCAGAATCAGGGCAACGACAACAACAATAACAACAACCCACCGCCACCACCACCAGTTGACAACTTAGCCCGTTTTCTGAGGTTACAACCACCGGTGTTTTCCAGTAGCACCAAGCCCATAGTTGCAGATGACTGGCTACGCAGGATTGGAAGGGAGTTGACCACTGCAGGTTGCAAAGATACTTAGAAGGTGTGTTTTGCCGCACACCAATTGGATGGACGTTCAACCTCATGGCGGGAGAATTACACATCCACCTTCCCTATAGCCAATGTTACTTGGGAGCAGTTTCAGCAAGCATTCCGCACTGCTCATGTTTCAACAGGAGCTATGAGCATGAAGAAGCATGAGTTTGACAACTTACGCCAGGGTAACCGTACTGTAGGGCAGTGCGTGGAGGAGTTTAGCAAGTTAGCTCGCTATGCCCCGGATGATTGGCCACAGATGCTGTGAAGCAAGAGAAGTTTATGGAAGGGCCGAATGATGAGATGAGTGTGCAATTGATGGTGGCAACATTTAACAACTACCAGGAATTGGTGGATAAGGCCCTCATGATTGAAGGAAAGCAGCAGAAAATTGAGAGCCGCAAAAGGAAGTATGGATCAGGGAAGTACAATTCAGGAGCTCAGCAGAAGCCCCGTTTCGCCTCGAACTCGGGAGGATTCACCCATAACCATGGAGGCCATACCCATAATGGAGGAAATTCGCATAACCACATTGGCCCCAAAAATGGAAACGGGAATGGAGCAGGCAGCAACCAGAACCGCTCTAACCCAAGCATGCCCGCCAAGAAGGATTTAAGTCACATCACTTGTTTCAAGTGTGGGAAGACTGGACACTACGCCACCGAGTGTTCTGAAGCAAAGAATGGAAATGGCAATGGAAGCTCTGGGAAGAAGCCCAACCCTTTCAATAGGGGACAGGTGAACCACGTGAACATGGAGGAGGTTGAAGAACAGCCCGATGCAGTAATAGGTAAGTTTTTGGTTAAGTCATTTACTGCAATCGTTCTTTTTGATATTGGTGCATCGCATTCATACATTTCAAGGGGATTTGTGGATAAGTATAAGTTGCCCACCAAGGTTCTTAGGACACCTATGTTAGTAAGATCGCCAGGAGTGGAGCGTATGGCAAGCCAATGATGTTTTCAGGTGCCATTAACCATAGGTAGACATGTTTTCCCCTCCGACTTGATAATTTTGGAGTCACAAGGGTTGGATGTGATATTGGGAATGGATTGGCTATTGATGTATGGAGGAAACATCGATTGCGCCAGTAAGTCAATTCTACTCTCCACACCGGAGGGACAAAGGATTAAGTATGTATCCCGGCATACACCAAAGAGGACCCATGTAAATTATCTCACGGGATTTGTTCAGCAGGAGGTGACTGTAGTTATGGATTACCCAGATGTATTTCCAGAGGAGCTACCAGGCATGCCGCCGGATAGAGACATTGAATTTTTTATAGAGTTGTTGCCAGGCACCGGACCAATATCGAAGAGACCCTACCGGATGCACGTGAATGATCTGGAGGAGATTAAGAAATAGATTAAGGAATTATTGGAGAAAGGTTACATTCGCCGAAGTTCGTCACCATGGGGAGCACCAGTGCTCTTGGTTGAGAAGAAGGATAAATCCTTGAGAATGGTTGTTGATTATCGCGCATTGAATGAAGTGACGATCAAGAACAAGTACCCACTGCCGATGATCAATGATTTGTTTGACTAGCTGCAAGGAGCTAAAGTATTTTCCAAGATCGATCTTCGATCAGGATACCACCAGCTGAAGATCCAAGAATAGGATATACCTAAGACAGCCTTCACCACAAGGTACGGGCTATACGGGCTATATGAGTACACAGTTATGTCATTTGGATTGACTAACACCCATGCCTATTTCATGAGCATGATGAATAAGGTGTTCATGGAGTTCTTGGATAAATTTGTTGTGGTGTGCATTGATGACATATTGGTATACTCAAAGAATGAAGAGGAACACAAGGAGCATTTGCGATTAGTTCTTGAAAAGCTCAGGGAACATCAGTTATATGCCAAGTTCAGCAAATGTGAGTTTTGGTTGAAGGAAGTTGGGTTCCTTGGACATGTTATATCAGGAGAAGGTATAGCAATAGACCCTACCAAAGTTCAGTCAGTCACTGAGTGGTTGGAACCCACCTCAGTTGGAGAGATCCGCAGTTTTCTTGGACTCGCGGGATATTATCGGAGATTCTTTGATAATTTCTCAAAGATTGTGAAGCCCATGACGGAGTTGTTGAAGAAGGACACCAAGTTCAAATGGACAGATGATTGTGAGGCAAGTTTCCAAGAATTAAAGAAATGTTTGACTACAGCCCCAGTGTTGATTCTGCCAAATATACGCAAGGATTTACAAGTGTATTGCGATGCATCTCTCTTAGGACTTGGAGGCATACTTATGCAAGACAGAAGAGTTGTTTCATATGCCTCACATCAGGTTCGACCGCATGAGTTGAATTATGCCACACATGATTTGGAGTTAGCAGCTGTAGTTCATGCACTCAAGACCTGGAGAAATTTTCTTATTGGGAATCATTGTGATGTGTACATGGATCATAAGAGTTTGAAGTACATTTTCACCTAGAATGAGCTGAATCTCAGGCAAAGGAGATGGCTGGAGCTCATAAAGGGTTATGATATGAAGTTGCACTATCATCCAGGCAAGTCTAATGTCGTAGCAGACGCCTTGAGCCGGAAGAGTTACGCCAATACCCTCGTAAGTGGAGGTTTACCAAAGGAGTTGGCTGAAGATCTCAGGGAGCTTCGTTTGGAGATAGTCCCTAGAGGTTTTGTTGCAGCATTGGAGGTTCAGTCGACATTACTGGGAAAGATTCGAGAAGCTCAGAAGGATGACAAAGAAATTGTCGAGATAAAGGAGAAAATGAGCAAAGGAAAAGCCAAGGGTTTTCGAGAGGATGAGCACGACACTTTATGGTTTGAGGACCGTGTTTATGTACCCAATAATGCAGAAATCAGGAAGTTGATACTTCAGGAAGCTCATGACTCACCATACTCGATACACCCCAGAAACACAAAGATGTATTTGGATTTGAAGGAGCGTTTCTGGTGGACTAGTATGAAGAAGGATATTGCCGAGTATGTAGCCATATGTGATGTATGTCAGAGAGTGAAGGCAGAACATTAGAAGCCAGCAGGATTACTGCAACCTATGCCGATTCCCGAATGGAAGTGGGACAAGCTTGGCATGGATTTCATCACCGGATTGCCCAGAACCCGATTGGGATACAATTCTATTTTGGTAGTGGTGGATCGTTTGACCAAAGTGGCTCACTTTATCCCAGTGAAAACCACCTATACAAGTGCGAAGTTGGCCAAGATATATATGACCGGGATTGTATGTTTGCATGGAGTTCCAAGAACCATTGTATCAGATAGAGGAACACAGTTCACTTTAAAGTTTTGGCACCAACTACACCAGACCTTGGGCACCAGGGTAGAGTTCAGTATAGCTTTTCATCCACAGACAGATGGAGAGACCGAGAGAGTCAATCAAATTTTGGAGGACATGTTGAGAGCTTGTGCGCTAGATTATGGATCTAGTTGGGACGATAATTTGCCTTACGCGGAGTTCTCATACAACAACAGTTACCAAGCCAGTTTGAAGATGGCACCCTTCGAAGCATTGTATGGAAGGAGGTGTAGGACACCATTAATGTGGGATGAAGTTGGAGACCATCAGTTGTTTGGACCAGATTTGATCAAAGAGTCCGAAGAGAAGGTTAAGTTGATTAGAGACAGACTGAAAGTAGCTCAGTCCAGGCAGAAAAGTTATGCAAACTCAAAACGCAAGGAGGTAGTCTATGAAATCGGAGACATAGCATATCTTCGTGTGTCACCTCTGCGAGGAGTTAAACGTTTTGGAGTTAAGGGAAAGTTAGCCCCAAGATTTGTAGGACCATACCGAGTTTTGGAACGTATGGGAGAAGTAGCCTACAAATTGGAGTTACCCAAAGGACTGTCAAGAGTTTATGATGTGTTTCATGTTTCCCAGTTGAAGAAGTGCCACGCAGAGATGGCCGATATCCCTCTGAGAGACACAGTGCCCCTGGAAGCAATTCAGTTGGATAGTGATCTGACCTATGAGGAGAAACCAGTCAAGATTCTCGAGTTTGCCAGCCGAGTCACATGTAGTAAGGTTACCAAGTTTTGCAAAGTTCAGTGGAGCCACCATACCGAGGATGAAGCCACCTGGGAACGAGAGGATGGTCTACGGAAAGACCACCCACACCTATTTTCTAGCCAATCCGAATCCCGAGGGCAAGATTCACCTTTAGGGGGGTAGGTTTGTAACATCCCAAATTTCCAATTTGGAATGTTATACATAGGTCATCATATGCATATCATATTTTATTTGCATTTTTCCTTGCGATCCTCGAAATTCTAAGCAACTCAAGGACCCACAGAGAGAGTTGGGGGTTTCACCGTTTTCATATTTGAATTTTCTCAAATATTGAAACAAGGATCATTTCGGTTTTAATTATTGTCCTCTCTGAAAATATTTCATATTAAAAACTATATGAGAGGAGATTATACGACTTCTCCAAAATAAATGAAATATTGGAGGAAAAATATTAAAATCACATAAGTAATTTTATTTGAATTTTATTGCTATTTTATTTGAATTAGAAAAAATATGCATTTTTTCAAATTGCATTATTAGACCAAGAAAATGTTCACTTTGTTCTAAATATTTTATTTAGATGGTGAAAACATATTTTGGCATTTTTAGATTTTTATTTTTATTTATTTAGGATTTTTCGGCGGAATCTGTTTAAAAAAAACTCTTCGCGGTCCAAACTGGGCCGAAGCGCAGCTGGCCCGGCACCGCCGCCGCCTTCCCCACGCCCGCACGCCGTGCCCGAGCCGGACTCCGCCAGAGTCCAGGATACCGCTACCGCCTAGGTTGCCCCCTGCCGAAGCCGAGCCACCCCCTTTATATGTTGCCGCTGCCGCCTCGACCCCCACCTCGCTCCGCCTCCAGCAGCAGCAGCTCGCCGCCTGCACCGCACGCTGCCGCCTGCGCCGCCGCACGCCGCCCGCGCCCCGCGCCCCACCCCGCCGCCGCCCCGCAGCATCTCGCTACGCCGGAGCCGCCACCTCGCCGCCGGAGCCGCCGCCGTTCCCAATCCGATCCGGATCCGCCGGTTTTTTCGGTTTAGGTAAAAACCGATCGATTTTTTTAGAGCCCAAGATGCGTTTTTTATTTTATCAGTTCGATTTTTCTCGGTTTAGTTATTTAGCGGACGTCCATCCGTTCGTTCGTTTTTACGGACGCTATTCGCCGGTTAGGTTCAGACAGCGAACGTTCGTTCGTTAATCTTTTCTTTTTATTTTATTTTCGTCGAGGGACCTATCCGCGATTGTTTTTATGGCAGATTAGCCCCTGATCTTCAAACCCTCACCGTTTCTTAATCGTTTGTCCAAATCCAGTGAAACTAACGCCAAAATCTTCGTCTTGAGTCCCTCTTTCTGTTTAATCAACTTGAACAATGTTTTAACAAATTAAAATTTGGTTTCAAGCAGATTTGTCTTCGAAGTTCTTTTGATCGTAGTTTCAGTATCGTAGCTCTGATTTGATTGTTTATTTTTGCAAATCGAACCTCTTTAGTTGAACTTTCAGTTTGGATCTTCTTATTTGAAATTTACCCCTTGCATCTTTGCTTAAGTGCTTATGTATGCTATTGTTTGTTTGAGATAGAATTCCCGGAGTGCGCAGCATGCTACTACGAGTCACTAGGTTTTACGGATCATCAGCAAGGCAAGTAACACTTTGATCATATCTCTATTACCCAGTTTTTATGCATTAGTTACAACCCTCAAACATTGCATGAGTAGGATCTATTAACATGTGGGTTTGGGAAGTAGATGATGAGGTAGAACCTATTACCCTTGTCGGTGTCAAAACTAGCGGATCTCGGGTAGGGGGTCCCGAACGGTGCGTCTAAGGCAGATGGTAACAAGAGGTAGGGGACATGATGTTTTACCCAGGTTTGGGCCCTCTTGATGGAGGTAAAACCCTACGTCCCGCTTGATTTATTCTTGATGATATGGGTATTACAAGAGTTGATCTACCACGAGATCGAAGAGGCTAAACCCTAGAAGCTAGCCTATGGTATGATTGTATGTTGTCCTACGGACTAAAACCCTCCAGTTTATATAGACACCGGAGGGGGCTAGGGTTACACCAGGTCGGTTACAAAGGAGGATATATACATATCCGTATTGCGTAGCTTCCCTTCCACGCCCAGTAGAGTCCCATCCGGACACGGGACGAAGTCTTCAATCTTGTATCTTCATAGTCCAATAGTCCGGCCAAAGGATATAGTCCGGCTGTCCAGAGACCCCCTAATCCAGGACTCCCTCAGTAGCCCCTGAACCAGGTTTCAATGACGATGAGTCCGGCGCGCAGTATTGTCTTCGGCATTGCAAGGCGGGTTCCTCCTCCGAATACATCACGGAAGAATTTGAATACAAGGATAGTGTCCGACCCTACAAAATAAGTTCCATATACCACCGTAGAGAGAATAATATTTCCACAAATCTAATCTGCTGACACGTTTTGGCAACATGACATTATGCCATGGCCCAGTAATTACTCGAACCGTTTCCTTTAACTAGCCCCATACATAACGCGAGGCAGTTTTTTGACACGTCTTGTCAAAGCAGAGATCATGTCCCCTTATTACGGGATTCTCATCAATACGGGCGTGGGTAACCCAACCGCGCCATCGATTACGGCGCTTGGGGGATAAGCGAGTTTTACCAGGCTAGTGGGGGCGCATAGTTTCGGCCGCCCATATAAAGGGATAATGATTCACCTTTTCATCCACGCCTTCTTCCTCCTTTGCTCATCCATTTTCGCACACTCGAGCTCCAGCGCCCTAGTCCGCATTTCCCACCTCGACCTTCTCCAACCATGTCCGGAGCGAGAGGCAGGTGGATGGTCTCCTCCGTCACGGAGGGACACATCAAGAAGCTGAGGAGAGCAGGATACCTGCCCAACGACATCGCGCATCGGCTCCCAGATGAGGGGCAACTCATCCCCACCCCCAGGCCCCACGAGAGGGTAGTGTTCCTTACCCATTTCCTCCGTGGGCTGGGATTCCCTCTCCACCCATTCGCCCGGGGGCTCATGTTCTACTACGGCCTGGATTTCCACGATCTAGCCCCGAACTTCATCCTCAACATCTCAGCGTTTATCGTCGTGTGCGAGGACTTCCTCCACATCAAGCCCCAGTTCGGCTTATGGCTGAAGACCTTCAATGTCAAGCCGAAGGTAGTGAGCGGCCTCCAGGCGGAGTGCGGAGGCGCCATGGTGGGCAAGATGCCCAACGTCACATGGCTCGAGGGCTCCTTCGTGGAGACCATAAAGGGGTGGCAATCGGGGTGGTTCTACATCACTGAGCCGTGTGACCCTAAATGGGCAGCGGCCCCCGAGTTCCGATCTGGCATCCCCACGCGGCTCACCTCCTGGCAAGAGAAGGGCCTGTCCTGGGGTAGTTCGGGAGAGCTGACCGAACTCCAAACATGTATTCAAAACATGGTGAGCAAGAAGCTCAAACTCATCAACGTAGTCCAGGTCATGCTCATCCGCCGGATCCTCCCGTGCCAACAACGGGCTTTCAACTTGTGGGAGTTCGACCCGGCCCAGCACCAAACTCTGAACAGGCTCTTCAACACAACTCACGAGGATGCCTGGAAGGTGCTATTCAAGGGTGCCGAGGTTCCCCCTCCCACTACCGAGGATCGCGGATTCTGCGCGAAGCGCCAAGCCAGTGTGGTAAGCTGTTTTACCTCTCAAAGGACACTTGTTTTTCATAGTTTGACTCTATGCGAGATCTAAGCTCCCGTACCTTTGACAGGACTGGCAGGAGACGGCCGGACAGATCGACTGTCCGGCTCCTTTGCCCGAAGGCCCAGCAGACGCTCTCCTGACGAAGATGCTGACTCCGGCTCCTTACAAGGTGCCAGAGAAGACCAAGAAGGCCAAGGGAACCCGAAAGAGTTCCCGACGGTAGGCGTCATCGGACTCATCGTCCGATAAATCTGCAACACACTCCTCCCCCGAAGACGAGGAGGGAGAAGAAGATGCTCCCCCTTCAGTTGGGGGAGACAAGAAAAGGAAGGCCGCCCCAACTGGGGAGGCCGAAGGGTCCAAGAAGGGAAGGACTCTCCTTCCGGACAGTTCCACCACCGCCGCCGAAGGCGAAGACAAGTGGCTGCTCAGGGCCAAGCCCCTGGCGAAGTCATAAGTATTCGGATACCAGAGTAACTCATAGCATTCCTTTGTCACACTGCTTCTCCTAACGCCGAATATGATTATGCAGGCCGCCACGAGCCTGTATTGATGTATCGTCGGACGGCTCCCTGGGCTCGTCGGATATGAATAGTGATCCACTTCTGACCGCCACCTCCCCTTGCCCTGCGGACGACACCGAGGTATTGTCTCAAGAGGCACCGGGTCGAGGGGAGACAGTCCCGGAGGCGCCTCAAGGCGACCTTCCGGACTCCGGGAGCAGAGGGAACAAGGCCCCTGAGGGCTCCGAGTTTGGCCCTTAGCCGAACACCGCGCCGGAACCTCCAGTGGTTCCAGACTCGGGCAGGCGACCTCCTTCCAAGAGGGGCAAGACACCTATGCCGGTGACCTCTGTCCATCTAGAGGTGCTGGACAATTTGCTGGGAGTGCTTCGCAGCGCTTCCATCGACAAGGAGCACCGTACTATTATGAGTGCGGTGGTCCAGAAGGTTCAGTCTGCCAAGAGCGGATTGACTGAAGCCTGCGCGAGCCTTCTAACAGGCTTTGAGGTAAGTGTTTAAAATATAGGAAAAATATTACCGCATAGATAGTAGCCCCTGATGCTCTGTTCGGTGTTCACAAAGAAAAGCCGAAGAGAGGATCAAACAATATCGCAGGAGTCTAATATAAGTATGTCAATATGCGTATGCAGGCTTCGCTGATGGCATCTGCCGCACTGACTGCGGAGGTCGCCGCACTGAAGCAGGACCTTAAAGGGTCCAAGGACGAGCTCGGCCTTGCCAAGAGGTAGCTCGAGGAGAACAAAGGTAAGTAGTACCTAGTCTATGGATATGTATAAAAAGAATGTGATTGCAAAATGACAGGATCATCATGAATTTGCCAGGGGCCACGACCGAAGTGGCGACCCTAAAGCAAGCGCTGTCCAAGGCCGAAGATAAAGCGGCCAAGGAGCGCACCGAGCGGGAAAGGCAAGAGGCTCGGGTGGGCGAGGTGCAGTAAGAGCTCCAGGCTCTCGTGACGAAGCACGAGGCGTTGGAGCTTGACTCGAAGACACGAGAGTCTGCGCTTGCCGCGGCCCTCGAGAGCGCAAAGAGTGCCAAGGCCGAAGCCCAAAAGGCCCTCCAGGAGATTGACACGATGAAGAAAATAGCGGCGGGTAAGGCATTCTATATGCAAAGCAAGCATGTGAAAGTAAATTACCTATTACTTACCCAAATCCGGAGCTCTCCAGGAGCATTCGTAGATTTGCCCCACAGCGTGTCGGATGCCGCACAGTTTTACTAGGCCGAGGAGGGAAGCTCAACAGAGAAGTTGTTCTGGTCTCAGTATACTGGGACCGAACAGCCGGTGCCTATGAGCGACCTGCTGAAGCAGCTGGTCGAGCTACACAAGGCGGGCGAACAGGCCATGAAGGGCTTTATAGTCCGGCTGTGGCCTGGCGACGCCCTTCCGAACAGCTACTTCGACCTGGTGAGGCGGCTTGTGGATGCATGCCCACGGCTAGAAGTCGTCAAGCGGTCCTTCTGCATCGAAGGTGCACGCCGGGCTTTCGCCCGTGTGAAGGTGCAATGTGCCAAGCTAGACGCCGTGAAGCTGATCAAGGAAGGACCGCTGTAGGGCAAGGAGCATCGCACCCCCGAAATTTATTATGAGGGTGTCCTGAAGGGTGCCCGTCTTGTAGCGGACGAATGTCCAAAGGATGTAATATTTGAGTAAACTTGCTCGTGTGATCCTGTATAATGAAAACTTGTTTCGTATGCGCTATGCAACGCTTGTTTGAATTTAAAATATTACCTTCTGTTTGGCTGTTTATCCAATCTGAGAGTTGGCTAGTCCTCAGCTTCTGCCCCCATGCCGCGGGTGCTGGGGTGTTCTGGATAAACCTGAGCACTCTTGTTCCCATTTTTGTGTCCTTCGAGGGAGGTGCTCAGCACAGCGAACAAGGCAACCGGACTAATAATGCTTTATCACTCTCACTTAGCAATAGAATTCTATAATTTTAAATTTCGGCGAAGCCCCTGGTATTCGGAAGGCCGAATTCGGGGCGCGATACACGCCTTTAAGCCGGACAGGACCAGCTCCTCGCTCTAAGCGGCATAAGTCTTTAGGGACTTGAAACCTCGCCAAACAGCAACCAGTCTCTCACCTTATCATGACAGTCAGGTTTAGCTTTCTCTACTGAGGTGCTTATCCCAGCAGAACCGAGGCACAATCGCAATAGTTCTCCTAGTGCTACCTTAGCCGATAGAGCGGAACGTAAGGTACCAAAACATAGGAGCTGGGCAAACCCAACATTTGACCAAAGACATGATTCGGAGCTGATGCATATAATGCTATAAGTTTGGGGTGCCGCACTTGTAAAAGTGTTCGGACTTCTCACACCATAATGTGGGGTACTTAAGCCCCTGGTGTATTGGCCGTACCAAAGTGTACGGTTGCAAGGCGTCATTAATGAACACATATATATATAACAGGAATGCAATAATAGTCGTAATGTTATGCATTGTTTATTCAAAAAGGTGCGTTAAAGCAGAATGATACAGATAGTGCAATAAGAAAAAAGTAGGACTATGTCCCTTTCGAGGGCAAGCTGAGGAATAGTATTAAAGCAAATATTTTACTTGCTATCGTAATCCACCTGGGAGTTCCGTGGTGTGACGTAGCTTTTTTGCCTCCTTGGTTGCTGCATCATGTGTTCGGCAATCATGCTGCCGGACAGGGTTTCCAGAGATTAAAGTCCTGAAAGAGAAAAATAACAAAGCAGGAAGCCCCTAGTGCGGTTTAAGCCGCGTATTGGGGCGTGCCGTAGTTGTGCCCCCCCCTCCCCGCCTTCCCATGGTATTTTTAATGCGTAATTATGTACGCGTGGCACTAATTTCGCCATTTGGCTGGGACTGGGGTGGGGGACGCATTGCTACGCGAGATCAGATTGTGCCAGACGGTCTAGTTGTCGATTACTCCGAGCGCGCTTGAAGGTGTCCGGGTCTTGATACGTCGAACTGGTGGATTGCCTTGAGAGGCCGCTTTGCGCTTCCGCTACGAGGGCCGCAGTGTGATCCTCCATTTGGAGAGAGCGCTCTGTGTTTCCATTAACTGTAATAACCCCCGAGGTCCTGGCATCTTGAGCTTGAGGTATGCATAATGCGGTACCGCATTGAATTTCGCAAATGCGGTTCGCCCGAGCAGTGCATGATAGCCACTGCGGAACGGGACTATATCAAAGATTAATTCTTTGCTTTGGAAGTTATCCGGGGATCCGAAGACCACTTCCAGTGTAATTGAGCTTGTGCAATGGGCCTCTACACATGGTATGACGCCTTTAAAGGCCGTTTTCGTGGGTTTGATCCTTGAGGGGTCTACACC
The DNA here is from genome assembly GCF_002162155.2 of Triticum dicoccoides. Classification (NCBI taxonomy): domain Eukaryota; kingdom Viridiplantae; phylum Streptophyta; class Magnoliopsida; order Poales; family Poaceae; genus Triticum; species Triticum dicoccoides. Next base: position 391,697,781 of record NC_041384.1, read on the forward strand.
CATTTTGCGCACTGTGTCCTGATAAAGCAGGTTCAGGCTGCTACCGCCATCCATAAGGACCCGAGTGAGGTGAAATCCGTCAATGATTGGGTCTAGGACCAGTGTGGCGAATCCTCCATGACGGATACTAGTGGGGTGGTCCCTGCGATCGAAGGTGATCGGGCAGGAGGACCATGGGTTGAACTTTGGGGCGACTGGCTCCAACGCATATACGTCCCTGAGCGCACGCTTCCGCTCCCTCTTGGGGATGTGGGTTGTGTATATCATGTTCACCGTCCGCACTTGTGACGGGAACCTCTTCTGTCCTCCGGTGTTCAGCTGCCGGGGCTCCTCTTCGTCATCGCTGTGTGACCCCTTATCTTTGTCTTCGGCAACTAACTTGCCGGCCTGCTTGAACACCCAGGAATCCCTATTGGTGTGGTTGGCTTGCTTGTCAGGGGTACCGTGTATTTGACACGAGCGGTCGAGTATACGGTCCAAATTGGACGGGCCCGGAGTGCTTCTTTTGAATGGCTTTTTCCGTTGACCGGGTTTAGAGCCTTTGAATCCGGCATTGACTACCATATCCTCAGTATTGTCGTTGTTAATGTGGCGCTTATGTTTATTGCGACGTGACCTGCTATTGCCGTCCTTGGTATCCGAAGTACCATGGTTCTTTGATATGTTATTACTGTGAGCCAGCCAGCTGTCTTCTCCCGCACAAAAGCGGGTTATGAGTGTCGTGAGGGCTGCCATAGATTTTGGCTTTTCCTGACCAAGGTGCCGGGCTAGCCACTCATCGCAGATGTTGTGTTTGAAAGATGCTAGGGCCTCTGCATCCGGACTGTCGACGATTTGATATTTCTTTGTTAGGAACCGAGTCCAGAATTGCCTGGCCAATTCTTCTGGCTGCTGAATTATGTGGCTCAAGTCATCGGCATCTAGTGGTCGCACATAAGTGCCCTGAAAGTTGTCGAGGAATGCGGCCTCCAGATCTTCCCAACAACTAATGGACTCTGCTGGCAAGCTGTTAAGCCAATGCCGCGCTGGTCCTTTGAGCTTTAGTGGGAGGTATTTGATGGTGTGTAAGTCATCACCGCGGGTCATGTGGATGTGGAGGAGGAAATCCTCGATCCATACCGCAGGATCTATTGTGCCGTCGTATGATTCAATATTTATGGGTTTGAAATCCTCTGGGATTTGATGATCCGTTACTTTGTCTGTGAAGCATAGGGGGTGTGCGGCGCCTCTGTACTGGGCTATATCGCGACACGGCTCCAATGAGTCTTGCCCGCAATGTTCGGCCCGGCCAGATTTACTTTTACTGTATCCGGCATGACGTTTATCGTCTCGCATAGTGGCGCGCCCTCGTGATCTGTAGATCAATCTTGCATGTTTTGCTTTATCCTCCAATACGTCTCGCAGGTCTGGCATATTTCCCCATGCCTTTTTATTTGAATGGCGTCGGGGTGCAGGCTGAGCTTTTGGCTGTAATGCCTCTCTATCATGGCCACGAAGTGGCCGATCAGCCGCGTCATACGCTTCTTCCTCCAGTCGGGGTAGCAACCTGCATTTTGGGTAACTCTTGGAGGGGCGTTCGAGTTTATATTCCTCGGCCGCGAGGACTTCAGTCCATCTGTCTGCTAGCAGATCTTGATCAGCTTGAAGCTGCTGCTGCTTTTTCTTAAGGCTATTTGCTGTGGCTATAAGCCGACGCTTGAAGCGCTCTTGTTCGACGGGATCCTCTGGCACGGCGAATTCGTCATCGCCGAGGCTTGCCTCGTCTTCGGAGGGGGGCATGTAATTATCATCCTCCGCCTCTCCATCTGCCGCTCTCTTAGAAGGGCTGGCTCCTCCATCCTCCTGCTCTAGATCTTGCTGGAGGGGATTGTTGTTGTCTTTGGCACTATCTGGAGTGTTATTATCTCATGTGCCGGTATCACCACTTTTGCTTGGGCGGGACTTAGAGCGGCGCCGCTGACGTCGGCGCTTGGGTTGCTTCTTGGAGGGGTCATCCTCCACTGTCTCGTCGCCATTGCCTTCTTTGGGTGTGTCCACCATGTATATATCGTATGATGAGGTGGCTGTCCAGTGTCCTGTGGGCAGTGGTTTCTCTTCGTCTCCCGCATCGTCGTCCATACCGTCGATGTCTTCGGAGTCGAAGTCGAGCATGTCGGTTAAGTCATCGACAGTGGCTACTAAGTGGGTGGGTGGTGGGCAGCGAATTTCTTCGTCATCCGCATCCCAATCCTGCTGGACGTAGTTCGGCCAGGATCCTCCTGACAAGGAGAGAGACCTTAATGAGTTCAGTATGTCGCCAAAGGGCGAGTGCTGAAAAATATCCATGGAGGTAAACTCCATGATCGGCGCCCAATCGGATTCGCTAGGAACGGGCGCGGGCGGTTCGGAGTCCGTGGCCGGAGAAGGATCCGGCAGTTTGACAACACGACTCTCGTGCAAGGTAAGGTCGATGTTCGGCTCGATCGCCACTGAGGGTAAGGCCGATGTTCGGCTCAATCGCCACTGAGGGTAAGGCCTCCGTGGCGGGGTCTATCCACCCGTCCATGGATGGCGCGACTGGCTCCGAATTGAGGGTCGGAGCGGCTGCCGGTGCGATCTCCTGAACACTGTCTGATGGTAGAGGTAAATCGTACTCACCATGACCGCGTGATGCACAAGGCAGAGGCTCGAATCCGTCGGAGATCAAGTCTCTGCAGATATCGGCCGTGTGGTTTAAGCTTCCAAACCTGACCTGGTGGCCAGGGGCGTAACTTTCGATCTGCTCCAGATGGCCAAGCGGGTTGGCCCGCAGTGCGAAGCCACCGAATACCAAAATCTGTCCCCGGAGAAAAGTCTCACCCTGGACTGCATCAGTAACGAGGATCGAAGGAGCCATCAAGCCTAACAGCGACGACACAGAGGAACTCTCAATGAAAGCACCAATGTCGGTGTCAAAACCGGCGGATCTTGGGTAGGGGGTCCCGAACTGTGCGTCTAAGGCGGATGGTTACACGAGGCAGGGGACATGATGTTTTACCCAGGTTCGGGCCCTCTTGATGGAGGTAAAACCCTACGTCCTGCTTGATTTATTCTTGATGATATGGGTATTACAAGAGTTGATCTACCACGAGATCGAAGAGGCTAAACCCTAGAAGCTAGCCTATGGTATGATTGTATGTTGTCCTACAGACTAAAACCCTCTGGTTTATATAGACACCGGAGGGGGCTAGGGTTACACCAGGTCGGTTACAAAGGAGGAGATATACATATCCGTATTACCTAGCTTGCCTTCCACACCAAGTAGAGTCCCATCCGGACACGGGACGAAGTCTTCAATCTTGTATCTTCATAGTTCAACAGTCCGGCCAAAGGATATAGTCCGGCTGTCCGGAGACCCCCTAATCCAGGACTCCCTCAACCCTTTTTATTATCAAACTCCTGGGAGTTACTTTTACGTTATGCTATTACTTTCCATGCTATGCTCGTAGACGTGGATTGGGTTTCATAGTATCCATGACAGATGTGATTTTATTATTTAATGGTTTACTTAAGGTGGCTACTTAAACACACATCTGGGTGGATTGGGTGCGGGTACCTGGGGATATACCAGTGATGTACTTTTTGGTTTGCCACCCAGGCTCAATGGGATCATAAGATTATTCATGTTGGAAACTTCCGTGTGCAGCCACAAGCCATTATGGGATCTGGCATAGTTGAGTAAGTTGTGGGAATCCTTTCCATCATGGGCTAGCAGATGTAGGGGATTGTAGGTGTACCGGCCTATCTATCGATTTAGGGGACCTCTTCGGAAAGACTGTGTCTTGGTCATCCGTTTCTCAAACACCATGCAGTGCGAGAAATACAATGAAGCAGATCGAGTCTTCTGGGGAAAAGTGCGCAAACCTCCGCAGAGTGTACAAACTAATCATGGTTAGCCGTGTCCCCGGCTATGGACATCTTGAGTATCTGGTTCTTGGATTATCATGTTGATCTCATCACTCTAATTTAATTTGTTGGGTGGATAATTACTTTTAATTGGGATTGAGATGGGGGTACCTTCTCAATGTTTAACAACTACCATGATAGTTAAATAAAATATATTCCTTTATTGTAGGAAAAAATGGCTTTCCGCAAAACATTATAACGTAGAGCCTCCACCAGCCATATATGCATGTAGTGATAGCATTTATCTTGTTCATTGCTCTACTATGTTTAATTGCCAGCATATTCCATGTGCTGACCCGTTTCGGGCTGCAACATATCATGTTGCATACTTTTTAGACGAAGAGTAAGGTGCGCTAGGTCGTTGTCGTGCACTCAGCTATGCTGTTGGAGTTGATGGACTCACTTTATCTTCCAAGACTTCCGCTGTTATCGTATTTAGATGGCCTTAAGTCATATTATTGTATTAAGCTCTCTCTTGAGACTATCGATGTAATAAGTGTGTGATTGCTACTCTGTTATAAATCCTTCGAAGTACTGTGTGTGTCGGCATTACCGATCCAGGATGACACTTATGCATAGAGATTCGACCGTTTGAGGTCGTGTCGCTACATTATCAGAATCTGGGCTCATCATCGCTTCTTCATAATTCGTAGGTTCGTCATGGTCTAGTAACATGACTTCCAGAACAGAATTACCGTACCACTCTGGTGCGGAGTGTGCTCTGGTTGACCTACGAGGTTCGATAGTAACTTGATCTGAAGCTTCATGATCATTATCATTAGCTACCTCTGTAGTTGGTGTAGGCATCACTCGAACGGTTTCTGTGATGAGCTACTTTCCAATTCGAGAGAAGGTACAATTACCTCATCAAGTTCTACTTTCCTCCCACTCACTTCTTTCGAGAGAAACTCCTTCTCTAGAAAGGATCCATTCTTAGCAACAAAGATCTTGCCATCGGATCTGTGATAGAAGGTGTACCCAACAGTTTATTTTTGGGTATCCTATGATGACACACTTCTCCTATTTGGGTTTGAGCTTATCAGGCTGAAGCTTTTGCACATAGGCATCGCAACCCCAAACTTTAATAAATGACAGCTTAGGTTTCTTGCCAAACCACAGTTTATACGGTGTCGTCTCAATGGATTTAGACGGTGCCCTATTTAAAGTGAATGCAACTGTCTCTAATGCATAGCCCCAAAATGATAGTGGTAAATTGGTAAGAGACATCATAGATCGCACTATATCTAATAAAGTACAATTACGATGTTCGGACATGCCATTATGCTTTGGTGTTCCAGGTGGCACGAGTTGTGAAACTATTCCACATTGTTTTAAATGAAGGTAAACTCATAACTCAAATATTTGCCTCCGTGATCAGAGCGTAGAAACTTTATTTCCTTGTTACGATGATTCTCCACTTCACTCTAAAATTCTCTGAACTTTTCAAATGTTTTCAGACTTGTGTTTTATTAAGTATATATACCCATATCTTCTCAAAATCATCTGTGAAGGTCAGAAAATAACGATACCCGCCGTGTGCCGCAACACTCATTGGCTCGCTCCATTGTTCAGGAGAACAGAGTTTAGTCATCTTTACCATGAGGCATGGTTCACAAGTATCAAATGATTCATAATCACGAGATTCCAAAAGTCCATTTGCATGGAGTTTCTTCATGCTCTTTACACTAATATGACCAAAACGGCAATGCCACAAGTATGTTGCACTATATTTATCAACTTTGCATCTTTTGGCATCAATATTATGAATATGTGTATTACTATGATCGAGATTCAATAAACCATTTACATTGAGTGTATGACCATAGAAGGTTTTATTCATGTAAATAGAACAACAATTATTCTCTGACTTAAATGAGTAACCGTATTGCAATAAACATGATCCAATCATATTCATGCTCAATGCAAAGACCAAATAACATTTATTTAGGTTCAACACTAATCCCGAAGGTAGAGGGAGTATGCGATGGTGATCTTATCAACCTTGGAATCACTTCCAACATATATCGTCACCTCGCCCTTAACTAGTCTCTGTTCATTTTGCAACTCCAGTTTCGAGTTACTATTCTTAGCAACTGAACCGGTATCAAATACCCAGGGGCTACTATGAACACTAGTAAGGTACACATCAATAACATGTATATCAAATATAGCTTTGTTCACTTTGCCATCCTTCTTATCCGCCAAATGTTTGGGGCAGTTCCACTTGAAGTGACCATTTTCTTTGCAGTAGAAGCACTCAGTTTCAGGTTTGGCTCCAAATTTGGGCTTCTTCTCGGGACTGGCAACTTGCTTGCCATTCTTATTGAAGTTCCCTTTCTTTCCCTTTGCCCTTTTTCTTGAAACTAGTGGTTTTGTTAACCATCAACACTTGATGGTCTTTCTTGATTTCTATCTTCGCCGATTTCCGCATCGCGAAGAGCTCGGGAATCATTTTTGTCATCCGTTGCATATTATAGTTCATCACGAAGTTCTAGTAGCTTCGTGATAGTGACTAGAGAACTCTGTCAATCACTATCTTATCAGGAAGATTAACCCCCACTTGATTCAAGTGATTGTAGTACCCAGACATTCTGAGCACATGCTCACCCGCTAAGCTATTCTCCTCCATCTTGTAGGCAAAGTATTTGTCAGAGGTCTCATACCTCTCAACACGTGCATGAGTCTGAAATACCAATTTCAGCTCTTGGAACATCTCATATGCTCCATGGCGTTCAAAATGTCTTTGATGTCCTGGTTCTAAGCCGTAAAGCATGGTGCACTAAACTATGAAGCAATCATCATATCGAGCTTGCGAAACGTTCATAACGTCTCTATCTGCTCCTGCAACAGGTTTTTCACCTAACAGTGCATCAAGTACATAATTCTTCTATGCATCAATGAAGATAATCCTCAGATCGCGGACCCAGTCCGCATCATTGCTACTAACATCTTTCAACTTAGTTTTCTCTAATAACATATCAAAAACATAGGCAAGCTACAAGGCAAGCTATTTATCTACAACATAGATATGCAAATACTATTAGGACTAAGTTCATGATAAGTTAAGTTCAATTAATAAAATTACTTAAGAACTACCACTTAAGTAGATATCCCTCTAGTCATCTAAGTGATACATGATCCAAATCAACTAAACCATGTCCGATCATCACGTGAGATGGAGCAGTTATCAATGGTGAAAATCTCTATGTTGATCATATCTACTATATGATTCACGTTCGACCTTTTGGTCTCTAGTGTTCCGAGGCCATGTCTGTACATGCTAGGCTCATCAAGTTTAACCCGAGTATTCCGCATGTGCAAAACTGTCTTGCACCCGTTGTATGTGAACGTAGAGCCTATCATACCTGATCATCACATGGTGTCTCAGCACGACGAACTGTCGCAACAGTGCATACTCGGGAAGAACACTTATACCTTGAAATTTTAGTGAGGGATCATCTTATAGTGCTACTACCATACTAAGAAAAATAAGATACATAAAAGATAAACATCACATGCCATCATAATATGTGACATGATATGGCCATTATCATATTGTGCCTTTGATCTCCATCTCCAAAGCACCGTCATGATCTCCTTCGTCACTGGCTTGACACCTTGATCTCTATCATAGTGTCGTGGTTGTCTCGCCAACTATTGCTTCTACAACTATCGCTAACGCATAGTGATAATGTAAAGCAATTACATGGCATTTGCATTTCATACAATAAAGAGACAACCATAAGGCTCTGGCTAGTTGCCAGTAACTGTTACAAAACATGATCATCTCATACAATAACGTATATCACATCATGTCTTGACTATATCACATCACAACATGCCTAGCAAAAACAAGTTAGACGTCCTCTACTTTGTTGTTGCAAGTTTTACGTGGCTGTTACGGGCTTCTAGCAAGAACCGTTCTTAACTATGCATCAAAACCACAACGGTGATTTGTTAAGTTTGCTGTTTTAACCTTCAACAAGGACCGACCGCAGTCAAATTTGATTCAACTAAAGTTGGAGAAACAGACACCCGGCAGCCACCTTTCTGCAAAACTAGTTGCATGTCTGTCGGTGGAACCGGTCCCATGAACATGGTCATGTAAGGTTTGTCCGGGCCACTTCATCCAACAATACCGCCGAATCAAAATAAGACATTTGTGGTAAGCAGTATGATGATCACCGCCCACAACACTTGTGTTCTACTCGTGCATATCATCCACGCATAGACCTGACTCGAATGCCACTGTTGGGAAACATAGGATGCAATTTCAAAAAATTCCTACAATCACGCGAGATCTATCTAGGAGATGCATAGCAACGATAGGAGGAGAGTGTGTCTATGTACCCTCATAGATCGAAAGTGGAAGCATTTGACAACGCGGTTGATGTAGTCAAACTTCTTCTCGTTCCGACGGATTAAGAACCGGACGTATGGCAACTCTGAGTTCTCCACACGTTCAGTTTGATGACGTCCCTCGAACTCTAGATCCAGCAGAGTGTCGAGGAAGTAGATGAGTTCCATCAGCACGACAGTGTGGTGACGGTGATGGTGAAGTGATCCGCGCAGGGCTTCGCCTAAGCACTACGAATATATGACCGGAGGTGTAAACTGTGGAGGGGGCGCCGCACACGGCTAATAGTTGTTGGTGTGTCTTCTAGGCGCCTTGCCCCCTCATATATATAGGTGGGAGGGAGAGGGGGAAGCCAAGGGGGCGCCCCAAGTATGAGGAATCCTACTTGGGGGCCTGGTCCAATTCGACCCCCCTTTCCTTTTTCATCGGAGGGGGAAGGAAAGAGGAGGGAAGGAAGGGGGGGGCGAATCCCTACCATTCCTTCTCTCTTTCCCCCTTTACTTTCCCTTCTGGTGCGGCCCATATGGGGGCGCAATAGCTCCTGCTGGCTTCTGGATTTCCCCTCTTGGCCCATTAGGCTCATATCTTTGCCGGGGTGCCTGGAACCCCTTTCCGGTGACCCGATATGTACCTGGTACCCCCGGAACACTTCCGATGTCCGAATACTATCGTCCTATATATCAATATTTACCTCTCAACCATTTCGAGACTCCTTGTCATGTCCGTGATCTCATTCGGGACTCCGAACAACATTCGGTCACCAAATCACATAACTCATATAATACAAAATCATCATTGAACGTTAAGCGTGCGGACCCTACGGGTTCGAGAACTATGAAGACATGACCAAGACACCTCTCCAGTCAATAACCAATAGCGAAACTTGGATGCTCATATTGGCTCCAAATATTCTATAAAGATCTTTATTGGTCGAACCATTATGACAACATATGTTATTCCCTTTGTCCATCGGTATGTTACTTGCCTGAGATTCGATCGTCGGTATCTTCATACCTAGTTCAATCTCGTTACCGGCAAGTCTCTTTACTCGTTCTGTAATACATAATCCCGCAACTAACTCATTAGTCACATTGCTTGCAAGGCTTCTTATGATGTGCTTTACCGAGAGGGCCCAAAGATACCTCTTCGATACTCGGAGTGACAAATCCTAGTCTTGATATATGCCAACCCAACAAACACCTTCGGAGATACCTGTAGAGCATCTTTATAATCACCCATTTACGTTGTGATGTTTGATAGCACATACGGCATTCCTCTGGTGTTCGGGATTTGCATAATCTCATAATCAAAGGAATATGTATATGACATGAAGAAAGTGTTGGGGAAAACAGACAGGGGTATATGTTTTCCCCCGACTCGTGCACGGACAAGCCAAAGCCGAGCCAAGATATACAAGAGACCAAGAGATTCGAAGGACCAACATGTAGATCAGAAGGACCAAGATCAAGCCAGAGAATTAAGGTATCATCAAGACAGAAGCCTCCCTTGCCGTGCAGGGCCTGCTGGGGCTCACGGAGGAAAACCGCCTCGCCAACCACTCTACCACGACCCATGTCGTCGATCAGTGCGGTGTCAAGCCGCAAGGTTATTAAGTGGCGGCCATTCGCCACATGGCAGTCATTTCCTACAGGAGAAACCCACAGATGACACCCGTCCTGTGACGTGTCAAGCGAGCAGGTGTAGAGCTAGCAAGATAGCCCGGCAAGCCTTGCCGGGCAACCAACGATGTGACATAGAGCGGTGCATTTAATGCGCCTATCAGCCCGTAGAGTTAGGTATGATAGCACTGTTTGCTATCTTATGAGTGCATAATGACTACTTTGCCATTGTGGTAACCCCTTGATCTATAAAAGGAGGCCCATGGGAACCGTAGAAAGGGTTAGAAGGTTGGACAACTCAAACCTTCATACATGCGTAGTCGCTGTTTCCTGAGGCAACCCATGCCGGGCAAGTGTACTACGCACCACCACCATCTTTCCACCATCAATCCACCAAAGCAGCAGTAGGGTTTTATGCCTTGCGGCGGCCCGAACCTAGGTAAAATTGCCTGTGTGATCTCTGCTGTGCTGCCCCACGCTCGTCTTCTCTTCGTACAACGCGTCGCCCCCTACCAAACCAGCAAGGGACCTCCTGGTCCCATAGCTGGCCGTGGTTTCCCGCAACATCTTTGGTGCGCCAGGTAGGGGGCTCGCTTGCACGAACCTGAAGGCGTGCGCAGCGTGTCGACTTCATCACCATCTTCATCTTCGAAGAAGCCATCAATCATGGCACCCACGAAGACACAGAAGCAAAGCGGGGCCACCCCCGTGCCATTTTTATTGGTCTCCATGCCTCGCCATAGCCGTGGTTATGGAAAAGATCGCTGCTGGTGGCAATACGCCCATCACGGCGACCCGTATGGCGTATCTACCGTTCGGGAGCCATTCAAAGAAGGGGCACAAGACGTGTGGGCGCAAACTCCCTCCTTCTCGTCCCCCCCTCGTCGTGCGATAGTTGCAATAAAACTGAATGATCAATATGCTAAGCTAACAGATGGGTCTTGTCCATCACATCATTCTCCGAATGATGTGATCCCGTTCATCAAATGACAACACATGTCTATGGTTAGGAAACTTTAACCATCTTTGATTAACGAGCTAGTCTAGTAGAGGCTCACTAGGGACACGGTGTTCTGTCTATGTATCCACACATGTATCAAGTTTCCAGTTAATACAATTCTAGCATGAATAATAAACATTTATCATGATATAAGGAAATATTAAATAACAACTTTATTATTGCCTCTAGGGCATATTTCCTTCACATAAAAAAGTCTGAGTTACGGGCGGCCATATCTTGTGTATTATATGTGATTTTCTCATCGTAAAAATTTACTAGCGACGGAGGGTTGATCATCACATCGACGCCTACGTGCTGATCCTAGGGGGTCATTATTTTCGTTTTTGTATTTTTATACATAGGTGAAAATTGTTCTTGGAGGTTATGAGGAGGAACACGAAGACAAACTGTTGATCAAGCATCACCGTGAAAAATTGGGGCATCTCCGCATGCGAATCATTGTCTTGCTAGTTTGTGCCTCATCAATGTGTCAGATCCCGAGGCTTTGTTGACTCTCTACGAGAATCCAGGTAGTAATATGTGTTCTGCTTTGGAACAATGACTACCAAGATCCAGTGATAGCTACAGATTAAGAAAACCATGAACTTACGAACTATGCCGAAAATGGAAATACGATCAATGTATGTGTGGTTGTTTATTTGACTTACCCTTTATGATATGTCTAGAGAAAGAATTCTGCATGGGGCATGAAATCCAAGATACTGGTGACCTTGCTAATGGCCCACTCCCGCCGATCGTTGGTACCATGTAATAATGTGCCGTATGCTACATTAGGATCTATGAAATACGCTTTCTCCCTTGTTGTATGCGCGATCAATCCCTTGAGAGGTATACAACACAATTAGATTTTTTTTGTTTACAACCTTGTATGGAGAAGTTGATCAGAGTTTGTGAAGTACTTACAACATCAATCATATAACATGAGTGGCAGGGATCACACTGAAGTTGAAGAAGAGATGAAATTCCTCAAAATCCATAGATGGCACCATGATCATGACAGAAATGATCTTTGTCATAGTGGACTAGCAGAATCTTATGACCTTTTGACATTGCATTCATGCAGTATTTATGTAACTTGTGGCAACTGGAACTGCACTCAAAGTATTTGCCAACAAGAAATAGCTGATGATGGACGTACCTGTGTGCTTCAAGTACGTCTGCTTTATTTTTAGAAAGTATCCTCTCTAATGCTTCATCGAGCAATCTGTCAGAACCAGTATTACTCTCCAATTCGAACAACTTGCTGGTAATTTGGTTCTGGGCGAATAGTGCTTTTAGTAAGAGGCTATCGTTCTCATTCCTCCTCGGTTTGGGGGGTCGCTTCCTCACGGGTGTGCCTGTGCCCACTTTCTTCTTGGTACTTGAAGCACTTCTGATGCGAGGTCTGGATGGTTGAAACATAGACTGTTGAGAAAACGGTGAAGCAACAATGAACTACTCAGCAAACGGTGAAGCAACAATGGACTGCTGAGCAGACGGTTTAGCTACGCCAGATTGCTGAGCTAGCGGTGCTGCTTTGATGGATTGTTGAATTGTAGGAGTAGAGGCATCGAAATGCTGACCAGGCATTGAAGCTATGTCGGGCTTCTACGCAGGTGGTGCCAACGCGTCGGTGTGCTGAGGAGGCTATGGCAACGCGTTGGTTTGCTAAGCAGGTAGTCCCGACGCATCGGTATGTGATACTTCTCCAACGAATCTATACATTTTTATTGTTTCATGCTATTATACACTGGTACAATGAGCTGCTATAAAAATGGGTTTTTAACCCCTTTCTGCAATAGAGTTTTCAACCGTCGCCTCGCCTATGTGTGCGATAGGGGGGGGGTCCTTCCCACACGACCCAGAAACTGTCAAGGATAGGGAGTAGGAATGCATACATTTTCCAGAACAAAGCGTATGCGATGCCCGCATGTATCCCAAACGTGATTCGTCACACAACTGTTTGTGATATATCGAATATCCCAAATGCTCCATCCTTTCTACTCATATGTGCTGCCATTACCATTGCATACGCTATTATGTGGTGCAACATTTACGATGTGCACCCCATCACAAACAGTTCATGATTGTAAAGCATGTATGATAAAGAGACTATCACACACATTCACTTCTCCCGAACCATATTGTCAGGATCCCGATCCTAAGTCACACCGATCTAGCATGTAACACATCAGATCACTTTGCGGCCTCACGCATGCTATTCCCACGGGTGCCACCTTACCTGGCCCAGGACCGTTTGCCCCTTTTTTCTCATGTATATGATAGTGTTGCTAGCATCCATATGACAGAGAACCCGAGCCAACATGACTAGTCGTAAACCCAAGGTGGCACTGACTTACACGGACAAGCATACATGACCCAGCAATGTACGTGTCGGTCAATAGCGAGTGAATCCGGGCTGTAGCGAGCTAACAGGACTCCGGTATGCACCATGTGACATTTCCCCAAAGGGACAGCCATAGGAGCAAGAAGGACACATGCTGGCCATCCCATGTGTTCCGGGGCAGTAGCAAGCTACCATGGCTCGGTGGAAGCACTAGGAGGCATTTCCCCATAAGAGAGGCTACCAAGAATAAACAACTAGGTGTTGGATCCCACACATAGCAATACATGTCACACATACGCATCACATGCAAGTATGTGCTAGACAACATGGCATCACAACATAACTCAACAACTCATATAGACAAAGGCCCAGAAGAGCCACATAGCATTTATTACAAACAGGGGTCACATGACCCAACATACAGAGCATACAAGCAACGGAAGCATAACATGTTTGAGTGCAGACAACTACAAATGAAAAAGGCTGAGAAGCCTGACTATCTACAAGACCCTCCCAAGGGTACAAGATCGTAGCTGAGGTAACAAGCTAAACATCAAAGTCCACGCGGAACTACTAGTGTGACTGAAATCTCTCTGCAAAAACATAAATTAAGAAATCGTGAGTACAAATGTACTCAGCAAGACTTACATTAGAACTAGCTACATATGCATCAGTATCAACAAAGGGGTGGTGGAGTTTAACTACAGCAAGCCAGCTTTGACTCAGTGGCTATCATGTACAATGACTGCTGGTAAGTCTTTTGAGGTGTTGAACACGAGTCCACATATTCACCATATCAATACACCACTATGGATCCGCTCCCGTCTCCCTACGGGAAGGCCATCCGTAGCACTCATGCTTATCTTGCACATTTTAGAGTATCCACTTTCACTTGTCTATGAACTGCATAAGCAACCTAGTAGTCCATTACCGCGGACGCGGCTATTCGAATAGTTCATGTTAATCTTGCAGGGGTGTACTTCTTCACACACGCTCTCACCACTTACCACCATGTACACGTCATGTATCTCGGCAACCTTCAAGCGGAAGCCTGGTGACGGTGTCGGCCATGACCTAACTAACCATGCAAGTCTCTAGTCCAGGTTTATCGCCTATTCCGGTTCCATCCATAGGGAGTCCGGCCGAGGTTTCCACTATAGCCCCGAACGATGTGTGTAGGGTTCCCGAGGCACCAAACGGGCGACTCGGTACACCGGGCCACTTTCCTACCGCATCATAGCCCACCCCTAGGGTCAGCACTATGCACAGCCTCCAGCATACTACAAACACCAGAAACTACTTGCAACTCTTGGACGGAGGACATGGTGACTACTAAGTTAAGAGAGTCAGTTAAGGATCCCAATGTGTGGTAGTAGCTAATCTTGGATCACAAGCACAGAACTCAGTTCCTGAAGATGGTTTCAGTGAGACAACCCACCATGTACTCCTACATGGCCTCTCATCGCTACCTTTACCAAATCGTGTTCACACACTTAGCTCTCAACAGTAGGACATGTGCAAACCATTCCAATCCATCCTAGATGAATCAGACCTGACACAACCCTAAGCATAGTAGGCATAACACGCAAGCATGAATGAGTAGGCACATCATGACTCAAACAACACCTACTCATTCTAGTGGATTTCAACTATTTACTATGGCAAAGACATGTCATGTAGAGGAAAGGGGTTCAACTACCACATCACGTAATAGTTGAATCATTGTTATCCTAATGTAGTAAAAGAGAGCAGGAGAGAGAGAGTGGGATTGTATCAGAATGCTCAAAGGGGGTTTGCTTGCCTGGCACTTCTAAAGATAGCATTGTGTCTTCATCAGTGTCATCAATCTCATCATCGGAACTACAACCACTAAGAGGGAACAAACACCGAAAAACAAGAGGAAACACAATCAATGCAATGCAACGATATGATGCATGATCATGACATGGCAATATACTGTAGATTGTGCTAATGTAACTAGCAACCAAATTAAATGAGTTGGTTTGAACCAAAGGTTCAAATTCAAGCTCCACATATGGTTATTTAAATTTCATTTACTTGTTTTGCCCTAAACAATAGCAAAAATTTGTTCTAACATGCATGGAAATGCCATAAACATATTCTCATATTTTTCTGATAATTTTTCATATATAACTTATTTCCATTGGAGTTATAGATTATTTTCTATGATTTTTCAAAGTTTGGAGTATTTTCTGGAATTCATAAATCATTTTTTGATTTATTTTAATTCCAGAAATACTTTACTACGTCAGCAATGCGCAAGGCAGATGTCAGTAGGTCAACTGGGTCGGCTAGGTCAAACCTGACCCGCAGGACCCATTGGTCAGTGACTTAGCTAATTAACTGAGTTAATTAACGCTAAGCTAACCCTAACTAAAATGTCAGCAAGGATGGGCCCATATGTTAGCCAGTCAATGGGTTAGTTAAGTTTAGTTAATAACTTAATCAAAAGTTAGCAAGGGCCGGGCCCAAATGTCAGTGGCCCAGGGGAGGTCAAACCCCTTGTCAAAAGGGTCAAGCCCGCCGGCGTTAAGCCGCCGCCGGGGTCAAATGCGGCGGTGGTTCTCGGGGTTGCTCCTCTGGTGAACAAATCAATGGCGGAGCCCATCTACGAGTAGCTAGAGCTCGCGGGCGTCGAGTGGTGGCAGTGGGAGGTGTTGGGGTGGCCGGAATCTTCGTCAGCATCGACCGTGGTGGCTGCCGGAGCTCAGGTGAGATCGTAGTCAAGGATACAATGGCCTTGGCGATGTGGGGTTGGCACCTGCGACGTCTACGCGGTGCGGCAAGTACGTTGGACGCATGCCCGGGACCAAATGGTCACTGGAGCGTCAACAGTGGCGAGCTCAGGCGGCGGCGCAGTCGGGCACGAGCGGCGTGACAGTTACAATGGCCAAATAGCGCAAAGGAAATGGGGGTTCGAAGAAGGAGCTCACAGTGAGTCAAACGGGAGGTTCAATGAGCTCGGGGAGGCACCAGAGGCAGCAAATCGACAGCGATGATCTTCGGTGGCCGATGAGGGGAACGACGGTGCTGGCAGCGTCCAGGGCTTCCAGTGTTGGGAGGCTCGGTGAGGAGGAAGAGAGGGACGGGGTGGAGCTAGTGGGCAGCTCCAGGGGGCGAGGGAGAGGCGGTGGCCATGGCTACGGTGAGCGACGTCGGTGGTGGGACGCGGGTCACTACAAAAAATACACTTCCGTGATGATACGTGTTTGTCACAGTACATCACATTTTCTGTCATGCATGTACATCCATGACAAATTTGTGACAGAATCAAGATAGTCATACCTGTGATGTGTAGAAGTGTTCCATGAAATTACCAAAATTATCATCACGGAAGTGTCCACTTCCATGACGATAAATCGCGCGTCACAGAAGTGCTTCCGCCAAGGGTGACCGACACGTGGCATCCACCATAACGGAACACCGTTAAGCTATCGAGTCCGGTTTTGGATCCGATAACCCGTTAACAGCCCAGACCAATGGGGATTTTCCATGTGTAAAATCATCATTGGTCGGAGGAAACACGTATTGCCTCATCGTAGGGACAGATGTCATCCACACATTGGACATGAGGCGCCTATGATAGGTCGACACGGGGCACGGCCCAACAGTGGCCCATTCCGGTGAAAAAGGCCGGCCCAGTAAAAAATAGCAGGCCGACCCATATAAGGCCTACTTGTGTCAGGTCCATTTAAGCCCACGGTCCATACGAGATGTGCCAATTCGGCCCGTCAATGGCCCGTTAAAGATTTGATACCGTTGCAGCCCATCGTCAGTTCGAGCCTGTTAACAGCCTGCTATATATTTGGGCTCAATATCGGCCCGATCAGATTTCGGTCTATTAACGGCCCATTTAGTGGATGGGCCAATTTTCACGATGTACATCTTTCGGCCTTTTAGCGACCCATTTAAATATTGGGCTAATTTCCGGCTCGGTGTGTCTTTCAGCTTGTTGACGGCCCATAAATTAGTTGGGCCATTTGTAGTCGGACCTGAGTTTCGGCCTTTTAGCGACCCATTTAAGTTTTGGGCCAATTTCCGGCCCGGTGTGTCTTTCAGCCTGGTGACGGCCCATATATCTATTGGGCCATTTGTAGTCGGACATGAGTTTTGGCCTTTTAGCGATCCATTTAAGTGTTGGGCCAATTCCCGGCCCTGTGTGCCCTTCAGCCTATTAATAGACCATAAATGAGTTGGGCCATTTGTAGTCGGACATGAATTTTGGCCTTTTAACGGCCCATGCCCTTCATGGTCCAATACCAGCCCGGTTTCTCTTTCGTCCTGCTAAAGGCCCAGAACACAGTTGGGCCATTTAAAATACGACCTAACTTTCGGCCTCTTAGAGGCCCATGATCTTCATGGTCCAGTACAAGCCCACTGCCTCTTTCGGCCTACCAAAGGCCCACAGTATAGTTGGGCCATATGTAGCCCGAACTTCATAACAGCCTGTTAACGGCCCGTGAAATCAATTGGGCCCACCTGTTGCCCGCTTCGATGTCAGCCTATTAATGACCCGGGAGTTAAGAGGGCCGACCATTAACTTTCAGCCTGGTAACATCCCATTAACTTAATGGGCCCACTAAAGTTCATACATGTCTTTAGGCCAAATTAGATAATTTGAGCCAATTACGACGAGCAATTATGCACAGGGCCAAAACCGATCAAGCAAAGGTACGGCATACAGGGAAAGACGTTGCACATCCAGCATATATTACAGGAAATTACATCCACTGGGCAATCAAAAATTGATGCCAGTGCAAATAAATGAACAGAACCTAATGATCTACAACATCACAATCTGCAACCTCAGCACGGATGACGCCCATAAGCATGTGGGCAAGTTCTTGCTGCTTTGCTACACTGTCTCTGAAAACATTGATCAGTTGTTGTGTCGCACGACTCTGCACCTCTGATTCCTCCACCATTTCCATCATTCCTTCAGCCATTAATTGGTTCACAAGCATACATTTTTCCATTGCATTCGAGATAGAGGATACTGAACAGATTCAGATGGCGATTTTGGCAGGCTTGTATTATTGATAGTGGAGAGTGTCTCGACCACTGCATCATAACATAAATTAGGAGGGGAACCAAACAGATTAATCATGAGTTATTGGCATATTACCTGGCCTAGATTTATTGGAAAGAAACAATGGGGTTGCCTTGCTATTTTCAGAGTTTGTCTTCTTATCTTCAGCAGCTTGCACAAAATTAACACACTAGCATTGCTATCATTGGCCAAGTCAGATAATAGGAAAGCAACATTGACACAACGAACATTTGGGCAACTAGCCTACACCAAATTAACACAATATGGTACATCTATCATCAGCCAGGTAAGGTAATACAAAAGCAAGATTGACACAATAAATGAATGGGCAACCAGAGAAGCACTACAATTCAGTAATTGCGTGATATGACATAGCACATTCATGAAGCTCAGTACACAAAACTACCAGGCAGTTTTCCTTAGAAAAATCAACATTGGCGCCTTTAACATTTTGCTACAACTAATTTTAGATCAGATAAAGGTTAGATTCAGGCCGATTAACAAAATACATGCTGATGTAAAAATATAGTGATATACAACAGGTACTTACATCAGCACTAGAGCACAGAGAATTCCCGCAAGATATTTTCCTCGAATACGATCCCAATGGAGGAAGTCTTGTATGGTTTAACCCTATTTTCTAAAAGAGAGACGGGTAAGAAACATGTAGAAAATATGATCAGAATGCTATAAAATTTCATGATGCGAGGATACGCACACGGTTCTTAGAATGAAGTTGACATTCTTTTGCTGGACTGGAGCGGACTAGTTCTTTGGCCACTGGAATCTACTTATTATCAGTGGGAGTTGGGTTTCTCTGTGCTGGAGCAGTATCTATGAAAAATGGAGTTGGTTTATTATCTCCTGGCATTTGGATCTTTTGCAAATACCTGGTTTGTAACCCTTCAGATTCTAACATAGCCATCTTCCCCTTGCATGCCTTATATAGAAGAATGGTGATTCAGTTATAAAACATGCTACAGCAGAGATGGAATAGGTACTGAAGAATACAAAGGCATGACATATTGACATGTATTCACTCCATCCGGAAATAAATGGATGGGTCTAGGCGTATTATAGTTCTAGATACATCCAGTTTTATCCATTTCTGCGACATTTAATCCGGACGGAGGGAGTATGATGTAAGAGCTAGGGATACGACAGGACAACACAGTAAAAAAACATTAAAAACCCACTGCAGAACCAAAGTATTCAAACCCACTTATATGGGATAGTGCACTCATGTAGCTCAGGATGCAAAACTACCAGGCAGTTTTCGTTGCAAAAATCAACATTGTGGCCTTTAATCATACATTTTGCTACAACTAAATTTAGATCAGATAAAGGTTGGATTCACGCCGATTAACAAAATACATACTGATGTAAAAATATAATGATATACAACAGGTACTTACATCTACATTGGAGCACAGAGAATTCCTGCAAGAATCTTTCCTCATAAACGATACCATTGCAGAAAATCTTCTATCTATTAAGCTTATTTTCTAAAAGAGAGATGGGTAAGAAACATGTAGAAAATATGATCAGCATGCTATAAAATTTCATGATGCAAGGATACACACACGCTTCTTAGAATTGAGTTGACATATTTTTGCTGGACTGGAGCGGACTAGTTCTTTGGCCACTGGAATCTGCTTATTATCAGTAGGAGTTGGGTTTCTCTGTGCTGGAGCAGTATCTATAAAAACTGGAGTTGGTTTATTATCTCCTGGCATTTTGATCTTTTGCAAATGCCTTGTTTGTAACCCTTCGGATTCTAACATAGTCGTCTTCCCCTTGCATGCCTTGTATAGAAGAATGGTGCTTTAATTATAAAACATGCGGCAGCAGAGAGATGGAATAGGTACTGAAGAATAGAAAGGCATGACATATTGACATGTATTCCCTCCATCCGGAAAAAATGGATGGGTCTAGGTGTATTTCAGTTCTAGATACATCCTTTTTTATCCATTTCGGCAACATGTAATTCGGACGGAGGGAGTATGGTGTAAGAGCTAGGGATACGACAGGACAACACAGCAAAAAAAACACTAGTTGAATGTAAAACTATATGCTAGCGGAATACATACAGAAATAACTAAGGCAACATACACGTGTTTGATTGGGAAAATAAGATGGCATTGCAACAGAGCACTAGAACAGCACTTCAATGTAAAAAAACATGGTATGGTAGACAGATGAAGTACATACTGATGAATGACAATGCATAAGATATTCAGAAGCATGATGTCCAAATTAAGACACTAGCATTGCTATCATTGGCCAAGTAAGATAATAGGAAAGCAACATTGGCACAATGAATGTTTGGGCAACTAGCCAACAACAAATTAACAAAATATGGCACAGCTATCATCAGCCAGGTAAGGTAATACGAAAGCAACATTGACACAATGAATGAATGGGCAACCAGAGTAGCACTACAATTCAGTAATGTGCATGATATGAGATAGTACACTCATGCAGCTCAGTATGCAAAACTACCAGGCAGTTTTCTTTACAAAAAGCAACATTGGCGCCTTTAACATTTTCTACAACTAATTTTAGATTGTACAAAGGTTGGATTCATGCCGATTAACAAAATACATGCTGATGTAAAAATATAGTGATATACAACATGTACTTACATCAGCATTGGAGCATAGAGAATTCCCGCAAGATATTTTCCTCGAATACAATACCAATGAAGGAAATCTTCTATCATTTAACCTTATTTTCTAAAAGAGAGATGGGTAAGAAACATGTAGAAAATATGATTAGAATGTTATAAAATTTCATGATGCGAGGATACGCACATGCTTCTTAGAATGGAGTTGACATTCTTTTGCTGGACTGGAGCGGACTAGTTCTTTGGCCACTGGAATCTGCTTATTATCAGTGGGAGTTGGGTTTCTCTGTACTAGAGCAGTATCTATGAAAAATGGAGTTGGTTTATTATCTCCTGGCTTTGGATCTTTTGCAAAGACCTGGTTTGTAACCCTTTAGATTCTAACATAGCCGTCTTCCCCTTGCATGGCTTATATAGAAGAATGGTGCTTCAATATAAAACATGCTACAACAGAGATGAAATAGGTACTGAAGAATAGAAAGGCATGACATATTGACATGTATTCCCTCCATCTGGAAATAAATGGATGGGTCTAGGCGTATTTCAGTTCTAGATACATCCAGTTTTATCCATTTCTGCGACATGTAATCCGGACGGAGGGAGTATGATGTAATAGCTTGGGATATGATAGGACAACACAGTAAAAAACACTGAAAACCCACTTTAGAACCAAAGTAATCAAACCCATTGATATGAGATAATACACTCATGCAGCTCAGGATGCAAAACTACCAGGCAATTTTCCTTCCAAAAATCAACATTATGGCCTTTAATCATACATTTTGCTACAACTAAATTTAGATCAGATAAAGGTTGGATTCACGCTGATTAATAAAATACATGCTGATCAAAAAATATAGTGATATACAATAGGTACTTACATCTGCATTGGAGTACAGAAAATTCCTGCAAGAATCTTTCCTCACAGACGATACCAGTGTGGAAATTCTTCTATCTGTTAAGCTTATTTTCTAAAAAAGAGATGGGTAAGAAACATGTATAAAATATGATCAGCATGCTATAAAATTTCATGATGCAAGGATACGCACACGCTTGTTAGAATGGAGTTGACATATTTTTGCTGGACTAGAGCGGACTAGTTCTTTGGCCACTGGAATCTGCTTATTATAAGTAGGAGTTGGGTTTCTCTGTGCTGGAGCAGTATCTATAAAAATGGAGTTGGTTTATTATCTCCTGGCATTTGGATCTTTTGCAAAGACTTGGTTTGTAACCCTTCAGATTCTAACATAGTCGTCTTCCCCTTGCATGCCTTGTATAGAAGAATGGTGCTTCAATTATAAAACATGCTACAACAGAGAGATGGAATAGGCACTGAAGAATAGAAAGGCATGACATATTGACATGTATTCCCTCCATCCGGAAAAAATGGATGGGTCTAGGCGTATTTCAGTTCTAGATACATCCTTTTTTATCCATTTCGGCAACATGTAATCCGGCCGGAGGGAGTATGGTGTAAGAGCTAGGGATACGACAGGACAACACAGTAAAAGAAAACACTAGTTGAATGTAAAACTGTATGCTAGCGGAATACGTACAGAAAAAACTAAGACAACATACACGTGTATGATTGGGAAACTAAGATGGCATTGCAACAGAGCACTAGAACAACACTTCAATGTAAAAAAACATGGTATGGTAGACAGATGAAGTACATACTGATGAATAACAATGCATAAGATATTCAGAAGCATGATGTCCAAATTAAGCAGATGGCATTGCGATAGAGTAGAATGACAGTTCTTGAATTTGAAAACATGTTATCATGAATGGAATAGGTACTGAAAAATAGGAAGGCATGACATATTTTACATGCATGATTAGCATGCTAAGCACATGGCATTGCAACTGAGTAGATACACTCCAGGACATTATATGCATGTTGTACCCATATCACAGGCCAAGTTAGAGCAAGGACCTTGTGGGGTGAAGAGGATTCAACATCTTTCTGCAAGTCTTCTGAAGAACTGCCTTTACATATTGACATCAAGTTTATTGGCCTTTACATTGCTCTGTGAGGTTCTTGTGGATATATCAGTGTGTGCAATTATATCTGACATGCATGGAAGAAAACTAGTAGTTAGATTTATGTAATGAGTGCCTGTAGGAGACGACATAAATAGTAGGACTGGGGTTAACTAGCAGCAATAGGTCTCAAAAACTAAAGGGAGAACACCGATGAAAGCTACAGAATATGTATCGTTTGTACTCGAGATTAACTAGATGGCACACAAAAGTATTAAAGAACAACATAGGTAATACTAGAAGTGGTATAATACTATAATCACCAGCCTGTGGGATAGCATTGGCTGATGGATGATAACTATGAAACAACGTTACCTAAAGAACAAGTATCTTAGCTGAACTATGGAACAACGTTAACTCCTGAACAAGACCCATAAGAGATCAGCATGAATATACAGTGAAATGTGATAATATATTTTCCATGCTTAGATGAATAACAAAGCCATAAATGCTGCACACAAGTAAGATGAGGGTACAACCTATCTGGTCTCCATCCATAGGAGTGAGCATCATGTGCTGACTTGTCGATGCCCCTGCAGTTGTTGTGGCTGTCCATGTCGGGCACGCGCATTTGATGCAGGGGACTGTTGAGTGGGGACTATAGCTCCCTTCTGGTGTATGCTTCCCTTGTTGGAGCAGCTGCGGTGAGTCGAAAGACGGTGTGGCTGAAGATGCACATAACGCATAATGTTAAGAATGACACATCTCTTTGATCTGAAGGAATACACTAAGAGATCAACAGCAAGGTACGAGAGTGGTCACACGTCTGTTGACAGAGACTAAATTGGGGTCACACGATTTTATTTTATTTTGGTACTGTCCCATCTATGCTGGATGGCTTGATGGCCGTCTTGTGCCTCCTGGCTAACACTGTTAGGAATCTTCACCGAAGAGCCAGCGACCAACGGCAGAGCAGCTTGCCTCCGCCATCCATGGCCCCGGCCAAAACCCCACTCCCCGCCCCACCACACTGCCATGGTTGCGCTGCCCCCGGGCCAATCCACAAAGACTCCCCGTCATCCAGATCCGGTAGCGGTAGTACCTTGAACCCACGCAACTTTAAGATAGCCATCTAAGTGCTAATTCTGCGGTGAACTTGCGGCCTCGCACCCTTATGTTAGACACCAGCCAACCGGTAGCCTAGGAGCTCCGCCGCCTCGAGGGGTGCTACTTCCCATTGGGAATCGATTGGCCCAGAATAAAAATTTAGACAACTAACGCCTAAATAAAGTGATTTGAGATGAGGGTGCGACCTATCTGGCGGCATGGTGAAGTAGGCAGGTCCAGCTGCCGAGTCGGTGAGGCCGACACGGTTGCGGTGGCCACCGGCGGCAGGGAAACAACGATGTTGCGACGGTTGACGGCTACGGGGAAGCAGCGCCGGGACTCAAGACAGATCCGAAGTTGGAGCCGCTCAGGCACCATGAACAACGACGGGGGTGAATCGGCTCCGGTACGGTGCACGCGGCCGTCGTCAAGGCAGCTCCAGCAGCACGGAGTAAGAGGCACACGGCCCAGTGCACGATGGAAAATGGACAGTGTCTTCGGCATTAGGGAGGAGAGCGGCTATGAAATTGGTGCGGTGGGGGCGCCATGGAGGAGGGGCTGAGGTTTCGCAGCTCGGGAGAAGGGAGCTTCCGGGGAGAAGGTGATTTAGCGCCCACGAGGTATGAATGGGGGGAATTGGGAGGGAAGTGGAACCATGTTTTACGGACGCATTTGTCTGAAATGTGAGGGGGAGTTATAGTTCTACCCCTGCCTTTAGGCTTCTTGGCTTGGGTGTGTGTACTGAGGGTCGGGGAAAGAAGAGTAACTTTGCTTCTCCCCAAATAGTAGGCGGGAGCGATTTCGGGCGAGGAGGGCATGTTTTGAAATATAGTGGGCGCGAGCGATTTCGGGCGAGGAGAGCGTGTTTTGAAATAGTGGGCACAAGCTATTTCGAGCGAGGAGAGCGTGTTTTGCCGACCATGGTTTATGAATTATTCAGCACATGTCATTTCGGCCAAGGAGAAGGCGCGCTTGGATGAAGTTACGAACCTACCCTCGATGCACAACAGGCCAATTAATGCATCTCCCACATAGGATGGTAATTTCGCGTCTCCCATTTATTTGCTCGGGCGAATTCCACCGAGCAGAGGATGTTTAACGGTTCATTCAAAATTTGGGAGAACGAGCATCCAAGTCTACCTTACCAAGTTGATTCGAATCAAATTTAGAAATATTAGCTTGCCACTTCTTTTTTAGATGGAGAGATGATGCTCGGGAGTAATGTGTTTTTATATGCTCGTTGCTAGCGATTTACTATATGACAAATAGTTGACCCACTCAAAAACGGGAAGCAAACCCAAAATGAAATATCTCGATTCAATGAAATAGCTCGTTCACCGGGTTAAAATAGTGAACTAAATCCAAAATTGAACACCTCAACCGAATAGCATGTTGTACAGTATTATAGTACTCCATGAACATGTTGAAAGTCAAATTAATGAACTTGTTTGATATATGCATATATCTGTTCATGTGTGGACTGCAGACAACATGTTCTCCAATTTAATGCAAATTTATATCGAAACATGCTTTATATCAGTCTTTGATGCATAAAACACGACCTCCCCCTCTCCCGGACTCCTGCTCTCTCTCTCTCTCTCTCTCTCTCTCTCTCTCTCTCCGATAATATTCAATTCTGTCGCACGCATCCAACACACAAACCTTGTTGGTCCTCTCTCTTTCTCTCCATCTCTCTCTCTCTTTGTGTGTGTGTGGGGGGGGTCTTTCTAGTTTGCATGCATATATACTCCATCTATAGGTCTCTCTCGCACACTATGTATGATTCTCTAGTCCAAGCTAGATATCTTGGGTGCACTCATCGCAGGCACACAAATTCGTTGGATCGTTGCCTGTAACTCTCTCACGCACCACTCCGTCGTCTCGGAGCTCTTCCCCCTCTCTCTCAAACTCTCCATCTACCCGGGTCACACATACACATGCATATCTCACTCGCACTCGATAGGCCCATCTAAAACTCTATCTCTCTTAGTCGTTCTCTCTCCGTCTCACACGCACACACACACAATCTCATGCATAGCTAGCCAAGTATGATGGTCTCTCACTCAATTGTATGCACACGCAGTCCCCCCTATATGTATATGACTAGCTAATCTTAGTCTCCATCACAAACATGTGCATGGTCTATCTCGATTTCTCTCGGGGCATCTTTCTATCGTGCATGCACCTCCCTCGATCTCCCAGCCATATAGTCCCCTCACGATCTCGAGGGGGTCTCTCTATCACAAACACACCCTCTCGCCCTCCCCATGCGTCCATGTTCTCCATGTGTCCCTCTCGACCTTTGTTCCTTGTTGGCCAGAGCTCTATTGCACATGTGCTATAGGGGTGTCTCTGTCTGTTGCAAACAATCACACACTAGCTATCTTCGTGTATCTCCTCGCCTCGCTTTTCTATCTCAGAGATGCATGCGTGATATGTTCGCCTAAGAAACGAAAAAACACACACTCTCTCTAATTTATCGTTTGTTGTCACTTTCGCTTTCACACACACACTCTTTTTGCACACTTACTCATTCTCCATCACACGCACTTGATCCCTCTCGACTTAGGCACTCTCCTCGGTCCATAGCATATTGATTTATTGAAAAGTCAAACATCACAAAGTTTGACCATGTACGTGGAGAAAAACAATTACATTTGGAACGGCAAACATATACCATTAGATTCACCATGAGATGTAGTTTCGTATGATGTATCTTTGGTATTGAAGATATAAATAACACTTGTGTAAACCTGATCAAAGTTTCCAAAGTTTGACTTCTAAAAAATTACATGCACTGCATTATTGAGCGGATGGAATATCTCTTTCCCCCTCTCACCTATCTGATGCACCACTCAGCCTTATCGGGGCTCCTCAATCTCTCTCATACTTTATATCTCCCTGGTTCACACATACACACGTCTCACTCGCGCTATACATGTAGACCCATCCAACACCCTCTGCCCTTGTTCTCTCTCTATGTGACACGCACCCCCTAATAAGTACCATAATCCCTCACTCCATCATAGGCACAAGCACTCCCCCCTAAGTATGATTATCTCTCACTAGCCATCAGGAACACACACATTGTCTCCTTCCATCCATACGTCTATCTCGATATCTCTCGGGGTATCTTCTATCGCGCACACACCTTGTCACTTGATCTCCCACCCATGTAGTCCCATCACAATCTCTAGGGGATCTCTCTATGGTAAACATACACTCTTTCCTCCCCATGTCTGCATTTTCTCCGTACGTCTCTCTCGGCCTCTTTCCCTTGTTTGTCAGACCCCTCTTGGCCACGTGCTAGGGGTCTTGCTCTCTTGGTTGCAAACAACCACACACTATCTCCTCACCTTGCTTCTGTTGTCGAAAATGCATGTGTGATATGTTCGCATAAGACAGACATGTTTTTTCTCTACTTTTATTGAGTGTTGTCCATGTCTCTTTCACACACGCACGCACACTTTTTTCACTCACTCTTTCTATTTCACTCTCTCTCTCTCTAGTTAGGGACTCTCTCATGTCCATAAGCATATGGATGTTTTGAAAAGTCAAACCTCAGAAAAGTTTGACCAGGTATATGTGGAGAAAAACATTTACATCTGGAAAGATCATTAGATTCATCACAACATGTACTTACTTCATACTATCATTTATCTTTGGTACTGTAGATATAAGTAATTTCTTTATAAACTTGGTCAAAGTTTCAAAAGTTTGAATTTTAAAAAATGTTGGAACTACATTATCAAACAGAGGGAGTAGCTCTTTCTCTCTCTCTCTCTCTCTGCTAT
Source organism: Triticum dicoccoides (assembly GCF_002162155.2). Classification (NCBI taxonomy): domain Eukaryota; kingdom Viridiplantae; phylum Streptophyta; class Magnoliopsida; order Poales; family Poaceae; genus Triticum; species Triticum dicoccoides. The sequence continues at coordinate 391,725,609 of NC_041384.1, forward strand.
CTCTCACGGGCCTCCCCTCTCACACGAACACTCTATACCGACGGATTATACGCTCACTGTGTCAGCGTATAGCTCCGTATATTGTTTAGTTGACCGGTCAACCAATCCACATGCTGCCTTGTCAGCTCGTGTTTTGTATCTTTGTGTGCTGGCCCATGTCGCAGTGGGTGAAAATAAGTAAACTAGAGGCCCATCTGACACGCGGTGAAGTAAACAAAGTTGAAACCACTCGGGGTAGCACCCCACACGCTAGTAAATTGAGAGCACATTGAGGACACACTTTTTCTGCGTGGAGGACGCACTCGTGCACAATTCACCACTGCGTGGCGGCATGCACAGAAGGACGCACTCATGCACACCCAGCACACAACACACACCAGCACACGTGTACACCGACATCGCTGCCGGTTGAGATGGATGGTGAGGCAAGAAACAAGCGGAGGCGGCTCGAGCCAAAACCGCACCCGGCGAGTCTAGACTTCATCAGCAGCCTCCCTGATGACATGCTGCTCATCATCATCGGCCTCCTCCCCACCAAATCTGCCGTGCGGACCGCCCTGCTCTCCCGGCGGGGGCGCCCCCTCTGGCGCCATGTCCCCCTCAACCTCACCATCGACGGCTGCCTTTGTGACGGGGATTGCAAACGCATGGCCGTAGTCTCCAAGATCCTTTCATCGCACCCTCGGCCAGCCAGACGTCTTGACATCTGCATGTTTAGTACCAACTGCAAGGTCCAACCCAAGTTCGACGAGTGTTTCTTATCCCCCTCCCTAGATCAGCTCGAGGAGCTCAGCTTTGAAGCTGGACGATGTCGCTATCTGCCGCCATCCACGCTCCACCTCGCGCCAATGCGGCGCCGCGCCTGCTTCAGCTCCTGCTATCTTCCCCAAATTAATGCTGCTCCATAGCTCTACTGCGCTCGAGTACCTTCGTCTTGAGCAGATCCACGGGGTCATTAGCCTCCACATCACCTCGACGAATCTTCGATGGATTTATGTGTCTTGCTGGCCCCACAACAAGACATCAATTGGGAAGAGATCACTCCAGCTGTTCCATGTTATGGTCATTGAGAATGTGCCTTTCCTTGAGAGATTGCTTGTATCGGATCGAGAAGGTCCAACAAAAATCAGGATCATTGACGCGCCGAAATTGACAGCGTTGGTGCACTCGTCTCCCAAATTCTCCAAACTCTTTATTGGATCTGTAATCATCCACGTACAACACTCATCTTCTTCTCTGTCTTCTTGAAATTCACATTTTTTAATTTCTTCTTGATGTATTTATGACCGTCTTCCAGAAAATGATTCCCACAAGCTAGACCCAGTCTATGCGCATAGTGAAGATCTTGGCAATAAAATCTATCGGCCCCAATCTGGATCAAGCTGTTGGATTCCTTACATGCTTTCCGTGCACGAAGAAGCTACTCATCGAGGTGAAACTTCTTTCCTATTAGTAAACGGTAATCACAATGTAGCTCAAATTTTTCTTAGTTTTCCAATTTACGATGACAAGTGTAGTGTTCAAAACTGCATCTATGCACTACACGGAAAGAAATGTTTTTAGTATTTTTTCTCACGTGATCACCTGCATCGTTTTTTTGTTGTACTACTATAGTAGCCTGTAACACCCATGATGCGGCTATATCTCCCACGTGTCGGAGCACGACTTAGAGGCATAACCACATAGTAGGCATGTCTCAAGAGGGGTAATCTTTACACATCCCATGTACTGAATAAGAAAGGGATAAAGAGTTGGCTTACAATCGCCACTTCACACAATACATAAATATATCATACATCATCTAGAATACAATCAAGGTCCGACTACGGAACCAAAATAAAGGAAGACAACCCCAAATGCTAGATCCCCGATCACCCCAACTGGGCTCCTCTACTGATCATCCGGAAAAGACATGTAGTAACGGCCAGAATCCTCATTGAACTCCCACTTGAGTTCGGTAGCGTCTCCTGCACTGGCATCATCGGCACCTGCATCTGTTTGGAAGTATCTGTGAGTCACGGGGACTCAACGATCTCACACCCTCACGATCAAGACTATTTAAGCTTAAGGGTAGGAAAGGGTAGTGAGGTGGAGCTACAACAATCACTAGCATATATGGTGGCTAACTTATGCAAAAGAGAGAGAGAAGAGGAGCAAAGCACGGTCGAGAAGCTAAAATGATGAAGAAGTGATCCTGAAACTACTTACGTTCAAGCATAACACGAGACCGTGTTCTCTTACCGGACTCCGCCGAAAAGAGACCATCAGGCTACACACGCGGTTGGTTCATTTTAATTAAGTTAAGTGTCAAGTTTTCTACAACCGGACATTAACAAATTCCCATCTGCCCATAACCGCCGGACGGCTTTGGAAATTTCAAAACCCTGCAGGGGTGTCCCAACTTAGCCCATCACAAGCTCTCATGGTCAACGAAGGATATTCCTTCTCCCAAGAAGACCCGATCAGACTCGGAATCCCGGTTACAAGACATTTTGACAATGGTAAAACAAGACCAGCAAGACCACCCGCTGTGCCGACAAATCCCGATAGGAGCTGCACATATCTCGTTCTCAGGGCACACCGGATAAACTAAGCGTACAGGAACCAACATAACCCAAGTTTCCAAGGTACGGTCCCGCACGGTGCTCTAGTTTTGGACCAACACTCAGAGGAGCACTGGCTCGGGGGTTTAAAATAAAGATGACCCTTGAGTCCATGGAACCCAAGGGAAAAGGCTTAGGTGGCAAATGGTAAAACAAAGGTTGGGCCTTGCTGGAGGAGTTTTATTCAAGGCGAACTGTCAAGGGGTTCCCATAACACCCAACCGCGTAAGGAACGCAAAATCAAGGAACATAACACCGGTATGACAGAAACTAGGGCGGCAAGAGTGGAACAAAACACCAGGCATAAGGTTGAGCCTTCCACCCTTTACCAAGTATATAGATGAATTAAAGTAAACAAGATATAATAATGATATCCCACCAAATATCCGTGTTCCAAACATGGAACAAACTTCATGTTCACCTGCAACTAGCAACGCTATAAGAGGGGCTGAGCAAAGCGGTAACATAGCCAAACAACAGTTTGCTAGGAAAGGTGGGTTAGAGGCTTGGCATGGCAATATGGGAGGCATGATATAGCAAGTGGTAGGTATCGCGGCATAGCAATAGAGCGAACAACTAGCAAACAAAGATAGAAGTGATTTCGAGGGTATGGTCATCTTGCCTGTAAAGTTCTCAGAGTTGACGAAAGCTTGATGCTCGTAAGCATACTCAACAGGTTCCTCGATCACGTACTCGTCTCCCGGATCTACCCAAGGCAAGAACACAAGCAAAAGACCAACAATGAATCACGGTGCAATGCACAAGCAACATGATGCAAAACATGGCATGACATGTGGGATGTGATATGCAATGCATATGCGTGCTCCGGAAGGAAAAGGATAAACAAGGCATCAACTTTGCAAACCAAGTGTGCCGCTGGAAAGATGAGATGATTTCAGTCGAAAACGATATAAAGATCACCGGAATCGGATGCACGGTTTGCAAATGGCAAGCAAAACAAGAATGGCACATTTCTGCGATTAACAACACGATGCCATCTAGAATGCAACAAGAAACTAAGCTACTACACTCCAACATAACAACATAGCACATGGAAGTGATCTACTCAAGATGCTTGACAAAAGATGAACACTGAGTTATGGCTAAATCACACAAGATTAGGTTCAAACAAGAATGGCAAAAGTGCAAAAGATATTAGCATCACAGACTTAGTGAAAACACTAACATGCCAGGAATTAACATCAGGAAGCAATGTTTAGACCAAGGAAACAACATGCTATAGGAATAGATCATAGCAAACAATGGCGTGGCATGAATCTACTCAAAGCATAGAACAAAAGTCCCTTAGTGATCAAGAACCAAAAAGGCACAGAAAATATGATGGCACCCATGTAAACATATCAAGTTTCGTTAACAGATCCAGACTTAGCAGAAACAGAATTATGAAGGCATCTTTGCAAGCTTGATTCACTCACGACAAGGCATTGCATGACAAAATAATCATACTACCAGCAAGAAGACATGTTCATGAAGCTAACCATGGCAACAACAAGCTCATAGCATACATGGATCAACTACAACAACCTTGGCAAAATTGATTTACATGTAAACAATCTGCCAGCAACATTTTATAGCAAAAGTAGAGCAAGATTAAGACATGCTAGGGCACTCCATAATTGCAAACAGGGGCATGGATGGATATAGCACAACCATATATCCAAATCATCCTTATTGAAGAGACTCAAACAAAGCATGGATCTCACTATAGCATCATGTTTACATGGCATAAACATAACAGCGGAGCAATGACTTAGTAAGATCCTAAGTCCCTCAAATCAGCAATATCACGAGGGCTACTTTGCATGCTTGTGCTAGTCACCACAAAGATCACAAAAATACATGGCACACACCCCTATAAAGATGGCATGGCATAGATCAAAAAACATGTAGAGCTCATGCCCACATGCAACACACTTCAAATGTAGCAAAATGACAAATCCTCATACTCTCATTAGAACCAGCACCTAACAATTTATGGCACTCTTGCACCAACTATTTGGGCATCAAGATGGACTCAAACAAGCATGGCACAATGGAACAAAAGGAAGAGCACATCCTGATGAACATTTTCATATATTGCACGCACACAACGGAGCAACACACATGAAGTTATGGCATGATGATCAGGGCCTGAAAATGTGAGGGGAAATGGACTTGGAGAGAAAATCGGGGTCATCCTTCATTTTGGATCTGGATCTGGGGGCTCGCCGGAGACTTCGCCGGAGTCCGGACCGGAGAGAGACGGGGAGGACGCCAGCTAACTCGAGGGCGGCGGAGGATGACGAGGCCGGAGGGAGACACAACGGGGAGGTGCGCCCGCGGGGTCGGCGTGGTCGGGCCGGCCGGTTCCGGGTGCGGAGTTCGCCGGAGTTCCGCCGGCGGGCGGCGACCGGACGGCGAGGCGGTGGGGCGCGGAGCATGCGGGTGGCGCGGCCGGAGGCGGCGGAGGGCGGCGCTGGGCGGGGGGAGGCGCGGCCGGAGGCTCGCCGGTGACGGGCGACAGACGGAGGGCGTGGGGGCGCACGGGCCTACGACAGCGGCGGTTCGCGCCCGGGCGGGCTACGGATGGGCCCGGCTGGCTGGCGCGGTGGAGACGACGGTGGGGAGACGTGGCGAGCTCCGGTTGGCTGGAGGCGGTGGCGTGGACATGTCTGGCGGCGGGAATTTTGTCCGGCGGTGGAGAGGGGAAAATGCTAGGGTTTCATCCGGGATTTGGAGGAGGGGTGCGCATATTTATACCTAGAAGGAGGTAGGAGTGTTCAAATGAGGTGTAGTTTTCGGCCACGCGATCGTGATCCGACGACGGTGGGCATGGGATAAGTTTGGATGGGTTATTGGGCCACTTTGGAGGGGTGTTGGGTTGCAACACACACGAGGCCTTTACGGTTCCCTGGTTAACCGTTGGAGTATCAAACGGACGCCAAATGGCACGAAACTTGACAGGCGGTCTACCGGTGGTGTACCAAGGCCGCTTGGAAAATTTCATTCCATTCCAAGAAAGTATAACACCCACTCACGAAAAGAGGCAAAAGGGGGCGCCGGAGGACGTAGGAGTGTCGGATTGCAAAACGAACAACGGGGAAAATGCTCGGATGCATGAGACAAACATGTATGCAAAAGCGATGCACATGATGACATGATATGAAATGCATGACATGAAGAAAAAGCAAAACGAAGACAAAACCCAACCATGAGGGAATCTCACAACTTAAAGCCGAAAATGGCAAGAGTCGGAGTACAAATATGGCAAGTTACATCCGGGGTGTTACAACACTCCACCACTATGAAAGGATCTCGTCCCGAGATCTAGTATTGAAAGAACTCTGGATATTTGGAACGGAGGTGGTCCTTGCGTTCCCAGGTGGCTTCTTGGTCGGAATGGTGCGACCACTTCACTTTCAGAAATTTGATAGACTTGTTGCGAGTCTTCGCTTGGTTACTTCAAGAACAGCAACGGATGCTCATGATAAGACAGGTCTTCTTGGAGATCAATCTCTTCGAAGTTGATGGTGCGGTCAGGAGTCTTGAAGCACCTGCGAAGTTGTGACACGTGAAACACGTCGTGCACATTTGCGAAGTTGGATGGAAGCTCAAGTTGATAGGCGAGATCGCCTCTTTTGCCAATGATCTTGAAAGTACCCATGTATCTAGGTGCAAGCTTCCCTTTCATACTGAAGCAACGAGTACCTTTCATTGGAGAGACGCGGAGGTAGACATGGTCTCTGTCGTGGTTCTAAGTCTGACAGTAATGTAGGGGGGTAAGTATGGAGAGGCAAGATCCTAGCTATGGAGAAGTTGTAAGCACACGAGGTTTACGAGTTCAGGCCCTTCTCGGAGGAAGTAATAGCCCTACGTCTCGGAGCCCGGAGGCGGTCGACTAGATTATGCGTGTATGGTTTACAGGGGTGCGAACCCTTTACACTGAGGAGGGGGGTGGCTTATATAGAGTTCGCCGGACCCCTCCGGCCCTCAGTTATGCAGGGTTTTAAATACATTAAGGTCGGGCGTTACTGGTAACGCCCCTAATAAAGTGCTATGATGACCATAAAGACTACTTAATAACCGACCGTTAGCATGCGGAGGGCCTTTAGGTCTCCTGGTCGTCGAGTGGTTGGGTCTTGGTCGAGTGGTTGCTTCTTGGTCGAGTGTCTTCGAGTCTGTCGAGTGGAACACTTCCAAGTCGATTGAAAGGTGATTTCTTCTAGAGATGTCCTTGGGTAGGGCAGTTTGGGCAGGTCCATGACCCTACCCTAGGTACATAGCTTCGTCATTAGCCCCTGAATGGATCGAGGTTTGAGTGGGGAAGGAGTTGAGAATTTTCCTGACTTATTTTTCATGCCATGAGCATATCTGGTTTCGGATCAATGAATCCTGAGTGATGACAGCAACTTCCTTTTCAGTCGCCTTGATCCATTCTTAGCTTTTTGTCGAGTGCTTTCTTTACTTGAAAGGCTCCGAGTGACGGTGCGGAGGAGATCTTCGGTCTGACAAGTTGTTCTGCTGCCCGCAGATTTTGCGGGATCCGAATTTTGGGAAGCGCGCGGGACGGGGGAGGCCGCAGTAATCAGATGGGATAGAGCGGAGCCGCCTCGATCCCCGCGCCACCTTTTTCGCCACGTATCATGCACCCGATCATTACGGGATTCGATAGGGCCGCCCGGGCCTACCAGTCAGCCACTCGGAAGCAGCCTCATATAAGGCGTCGGACCGGGGCCTCTTCGAACAGTGTGTCCCCATTATCTCTTCTCCTCTTCACGCTCCCTCGCCGCGCTCGCTCTCGCCCCAGCACCACCGCTCCGCACGCGTTTCGCCGGCGATGATGGGGAAGGAGAAGACGGCGGCTCTAGAGCGGGCGAAGAAGGCGACGGCGAGGTTGAAGAGGAAGGTGACCAGTCGGGGCGGATCCTCCTCGCGAACCGGCTTGCCGAAGGGCTGGATCCAGGGCGACTGGATCCGCTCAACGATCACCCAAGAAGACCTCGACGACCTAGCCGAAGGAGGGCTGATCCCCTATGAATCGGCGCGGCTCCAGGGGAAGGAATCCGAGCCGCAACCTCGGGAGGGTGAGCGCGTTCTCCTTGCCACCCACGTCGACCATGGATTTTCCTTGCCTCCTCACCCTTTCTTTTAGGGATTTCTGAACTTCTTTGGGGCACAACTCCACCACTTCACTCCCAACACAATCGTTTATCTCGCCGCTTTTGTTTCTTTGTGTGAGAATTTCCTGGGTTGTTGGCCTCACTGGGGCCTTTTCAAGCACATTTTCACTTGTCGCTCCCAGACAGTGAAAAAAGCTAATCTGAGTGACGAGAGGACTCAAGTGATTCAGATGTGTGGGAGTCTTGGTGTCCAGATGAGAGGAAAAAGCTCCTTTCCGGCCATGATTCTTCCCGACTCAGTTCACGGATGGCAGTCGACCTGGTTTTACTGCAAAGACCAGTCGACGCCAGGGCAGTCGACCGGCCTCCCTCCCTTCACCGTGGATCGAGTGAGGAAACCATCCCCTTTGAAGGTGCTCCCGGAGGAGAAGGCGCAGGTGAGGGTGCTGGTAGAGTGAGTGGTCCAGCTTATCCGTGACGGGGTCATCGGTATGGATCTCTTGGAGGTCTTCCTTCAGCGGCGCATCCAGCCTCTTCAAGCCCGAGACCATCTGATGTGGATGTATTCGGGTCTTGAAGACTGCACTCGGATTCACCCGGAGGAGGTCGATGACGACACACTAGAGAAGTGGCTGTCGGGCATGCCCGGAAACAAGGACAACCCCAGGGGAGCCAGGAGAGTTCCTCCACTCGACCAGTCTCATGTACCAGAGAAGGTCCGATTCTGAGTTTTTGTTTGTAATCTGAATTCACTCGCGCAGCTGCCCATACTGAGTCGACTGACTTTGTTCTTCCTGCTTTCTTTCAGGCCATTATTGAAATGTATTCAATGCCCAACGGAGAGCAAGAGCAGGACCCGGAAGGAGAAGCAAGCGGCGGCGACAGCGGCGAATGGGAGTCTGACGGTAGGGGAGACGAAGAAAGCAACGATCCAAGTGACGAAGAAGAAGTCGAGTCGCCTCCTCGCAGGGAGAGGCGGTCCAAACTTGACCAAGAACGATCGAACGCCCGTGAAAAGGCGATTGCTCAAGCTGGCCAGTCTTCAAAGCGTCCTCGGACCTCTTCGCCAACTCCGACTGAAAAAGCGTTAAAGCATCCCAAAGTCGCAGAGCCGAAGCTTCGGAAGGCGTTGCTGAAGATTAAGATTGACATCCCCATTGCTTCCGCATGAGTGTCTCCCTTCATATTTACTCGACGCTCTGTGCTGTTTGTTTTTCTTGTTTTAACCGGACGAACTTTGGAACTGTCAGCGCTGCTACTTCCGGGACCTCAGCTTACAGGGACGATGATGAGGTGATGGAGGATGCGGTCACTTCTAATCTGGGTATGATTTCTGCCATACTGTCTTTATTTTGGTCGATTCAACTGCAATGTGTACCATTGGGTGATGTGATTTTGTCGATTGAACTTTGAACAGCCCCTAACATTATTGACCTCCTTGATGATGATGATGAAGAGCCTGAGAGGCCTTTGACGAGGAAAAATAGGCAAGCTCCTGCGAGCGAGGTGCCACAATCGACACCGAGGGCGGAGCCAGTTATTCAGGACGCTGGCGATGCCAATCGGGGTTCTGTTACCTTCGTCGTTCCATTGTCGAGTGCCTTGCCTTCCTCGTCGACTGCTCAGGCCCCTGTCGACCCGCCTTCAGTTTTTGCGACCCATCATGTCCCAGAGGATGAGGTGAATGCTGCCAGGGAAGCCATATGCTAGGCGGGCATTATGATGGAGAAGAAGAAGATGGTGCGAGACGCCAGCCAAGCCGCCTACGATGCCAGCTCGGCTCTCCAGAGCAACGTTCAGGTTAGTTGGTCGCCGCTTGTTCTATTAGGATATGCTATCTGAAGACTCTTTCCGAAAATCTTTGCATCTATACACCCACTGGGTGCATCGATTGAATTTTTGAACTAGTGGGGGCACGCTGAGTGCACCCACTGGGTGTAGTCCCCGAGACTATGGTGGACTGCTGGCAGTCGACTGTAGTCTTTGCATTTTTGTTGAGTGTAAACCGAACTGGTAGTTTGTCTCTTCCACTCGATCTGGTCGAGTGGGATCAGAACCGGTGGGGGCACGCCAATCGCACCCACTGGGTGTAGTCCCCGAGACCGCGGTCGACTGCTGGCAGTCGACTGTGGTCTGAGTTCTACCCTTTTCTCTTTTTTTACTCCCTGCACTCGACTCCAGCAGGCCGGTCGAGTGGGATCAGAACCGGTGGGGGCACGCAAAGTGCACCCACTGGGTGTAGTCCCCAAGACTATGGTGTACTACGGGCAGTCGACCATAGTCTTAGTACTTAATGTCTTTGTCGTTTTTTGCTGTAAAATAACTTCCCCCCTTTGATTTCAGAAATCTTGTGATCTTGGAGATCGCTTTGCCGATTTGGAGAAACAGCAGATTCAACTGAACCTTGACTTGGAGCTGGCCAAGACAGAGATGCAAAAGGTCAAGGACGGCGCCACTGGTAAGACGAGTTTGTCGACTGGTCTGTCTTAGGCTTGAGTACCCTTCCGCTCTTTCTGAATCAAGCATCATTTCTTTGCATAAAAACTGAGAGAAGCTCTGGTGAAGAAGGATCGGGATTTGGCTGCTGCTCGAAAGGAAGCTGACGACAGAACCGCCCCAGCTGAACAGAAACTGGCTTCGGTCGGCCAGTTGGAAGAAGAGAATACCAAGATGAAATTTGCTCTGAATGAAGCCAACAAGGAGTGCTCGCGTTGGAAGAAGGAGAACCTCAACCTGGGCGAGAAGATGGAAGGCATCGCTCGTAGGAGGGACGATCTGGAGAGCTACTTGAGGAGCCTTGCCAAGAAGCTGTTCATCAAGCTTGAAGGTGCACATTTTGTTCCGACTAATTTTTTTTGTGTCGACTCAGCTTATGAAAATTGACTTATTCTTGGATCATGAATGTAGAGTTCTGCCAGAACTTCGAGGAGGAGACTGGGCGGATCGAACCAGGTTTGGATCCAATTAATTCTCCCAGGAAAGACGAAACTGCCATGAATCTGCTCCGACTGGAATCCCGCATCGACGGTGCCGTGGACTATTTGGCTCAACTGAAGGTCGCCATGTCGCGGATCGACCCGGCACTTTGGCCAGAGGCCACGCTCCAAAATGATCTTGAGTCCCTGATGACTCAACTTAACGAAATCCCTGACCGAGTGCAGGAGTGGAAGAAGTCTTCTGCCCGGTGTGGTGCTGATGTGGCTCTGTCTTTGGTTCGCGTCCATTGCAAGGAGGTGCGACAAGATAAGCTGGCAGCAATCAAGGTCGCCAACACCCAGAAGCATGACTTCCGATCTTTTATGGAGACTTTCATCGCTGCAGCCACTCGGATCGCCGACGGTGTCGATTTAGACGAGTTCGTCGAGCCTGCTAGTCCTCCTCCCGTGGAGTGAACAAACTTTTATGCCTCACCTTAAATTTGCCTCGGAATGCCGAGTGGTTTTTGTAACCATTAAACTCTCTCGGGCTGAATGCCTGAGCACTTCGATCCGTGGTCCGGAACCTTTAGGATTTATCTGAACTTGGTTTATCGTTGAATATCTTCATGAATCCCCTGCTGAGTGAACTTGTTCTTTATTCAAGACAACTTTTGTATCTGTAGCGCAGCTCCGAAGGAGAAGGAAGCAGTCGACCCGTGCCTTGTTGCCCTTGCGGGTCGGCCATGGAGTGCGCATTGTATTTGTGGCGAAGCTCCTCAAGAGAAGATGGCGGTCGACCCGCACCTCGTTACTGCAGAGCAGGGCGGAGCGCACATTGTATTTGTGGCGAAGCTCCCCAGGAGAAGGTGGCAGTCGACCCGCACCTCATTATTGCAGAGTGGGATGGAGCGCACAATGTATTTGTGGCGAAGCTCCCCAGGAGAAGGTGGCAGTCGACCTGCACCTCGTCGTTCTTGAGGATTGAGATGTGTTTCGTATTTAGGAGAGTAATGGACCGCAGCTAAGCCCCCGAGTGGGAGGTTTTCTCTCCACTCGGTAGGATTTTCAAATACTTAGGCGAGTACCGGACTGCAGCTAAGTCTCCAAGTGAGAAAACTTAGGCGAGTACTGGACTGCAGCTAAGCCCCCGAGTGGGAGGATTGCTCTCCACTCGACAGGATTTTTTCAAACTTAGGCGAGCGCCGGACTGCAGCTAAGTCTTCGAGTGAGAAAACTTAGGCGAGTACTGGGCTGCAGCTAAGCCCTCGAGTGGGAGGATTGCTCTCCACTCGACAGGATTTTTTTCAAACTTAGGCGAGCGTCAGACTGCAGCTAAGTCTCTGAGTGAGAAAACTTAGGCGAGTACTGGGCTGCAGCTAAGCCCTCGAGTG
>NC_041384.1:391737882-391767827 GCF_002162155.2 Triticum dicoccoides
TGCTCTCCACTCGACATGATTTTTTCAAACTTAGGCGAGCGTCGGACTGCAGCTAAGTCTTCGAGTGAGAAGACTTAGGTGAGTACTGGACTGCAGCTAAGCCCCCGAGTGGGAGGATTGCTCTCCACTCGACATGATTTTTTCAAACTTAGGCGAGTGCCGGACTGCAGCTAAGTCTCCGAGTGAGAAGACTTAGGCGAGTACTGGACTGCAGCTAAGCCCCCGAGTGGGAGGATTGCTCTCCACTCAGTAGGATTTTTAAATACTTAGGCGAAACATGTTCACAGCTAAGCCCCCGAGTGGGAGGATTGCTCTCCACTCGGTAGGATTTTATTTTTACAAACTTAGGCGAAGCGGATTCGCAGCTAAGCCACCCACTGGGGGATTTCTTATGCAAACAAAAATAACAATCGCTAGGAAAATATAACGCGCTTGTCTTTGATAAATAAACTACAGGAGTTTTTTCTTATTACATCTCATCCGAGCGAGAATTCAAGTATAAAAGGGGCGGAGTAGCTCCGCATTCCAGGCTCGTGGCTCATCAATCTGGCAATCGACATTGTCGAGGTGGTACGCTCCATTGTGGAGGACTCTGGTGACTATGAAGGGGCCTTCCCAAGTAGGAGCGAGTTTGTGTGGTTTTTGCTGATCCACGCGGAGGACTAAGTCTCCTTCTTGGAAGGCTCGACTCTTCACATTTCTGGCATGGAATCGACGCAAGTCTTGCTGATAGATGGTCGATCGGATCATGGCCATTTCTCTTTCTTCTTCCAGGAGGTCGACTGCATTCTGCCGGGCTTGTTCTGCTTCTTCTTCAGAGTAGAGCTCGACTCGAGGGGCGTTGTGAAGCATGTCACTCGGCAAGACTGCTTCGGCTCCATAGACCAGAAAGAATGGGGTTCTTCCGGTCGATCAGTTCGGGGTCGTCCTCAATCCCCAAAGAACTGATGGAAGCTCGTCGACCCATGCACCTGCTGCGTGCTTGAGGTCGCGCATCAATCGAGGTTTCAGTCCTTTGAGAATTAGGCCGTTTGCTCTTTCCGCCTGTCCATTCGACTGAGGGTGAGCGACCGAAGCATAGTCGACTCGTGTGCCCTGAAAGGCGCAAAAGGCCCTGAATTTGTTGGAATCGAAGTTTGACCCATTGTCGGTGATGATGCTGTGCGGAACTCCATATCTGAATATCAACTCTCTGATGAAACTGATAGCAGTGCAAGCATCAAGATTCTTGATAGGCTTAGCTTCAATCCATTTGGTGAACTTGTCGACTGCTACTAGCACATGAGTGAAGCCGCTCCTGCCCGTTTTCAGTGGGCCAACCATGTCCAGCCCCCAAACAGCGAAGGGCCAGACGAGTGGAATGATTTTCAGAGCTGGCGCGGGCTTGTGCGACATATTGGAGTAATACTGACATCCTTCCCATTTGTCGACTATCCCTTTTGCCATTTCATTGGCCCCTGGCCAATAAAATCCCGCTCGGTATGCTTTAGCCACAATGGTCCGAGAGGACGCATGATGACCACAGGTCCCCGAGTGGATATCATCAAGGATCATCTGACCTTCTTCTGGTGTTATACACTTCTGATTGACTCCAGTCGCGCTTTCTCTATACAACTATCCCTTTATGACTGTAAAGGCCGTGGATCGACGGACGATCTGTCGAGCCTCTTCTTTGTCCTCTGGGAGTTCTTTCCTTAGGATGTACGCGATGTACGGTACTGTCCAGTCGGCAGTGATGACTAAGACTTCCATGATCAGGTCAACCACAGCTGGAACTTCAACTTCAGTCGGATCCGTGGCACTTTTTGGCTGCGGGGCCTCTTCAGTGAAGGGATCCTCCTGAACTGATGGCGTGTGGATGTGTTCCAAAAACACATTGCTGGGAATGGCTTCTCTTTTGGAACCTATTTTTGCCAAATCATCAGCTGCTTGATTTTTCAGTCAGGGTATGTGATGAAGCTCTAACCCCTCGAATTTCTTCTCCAGCTTTCTCACTGCATTGCAATAACTAGTCATGGCTGGACTTCTGACGTCCCATTCCTTCATCACCTGATTAACCACCAAATCTGAGTCGCCATAGACCATGAGGCGACAGACACCGAGTGAAATGGCCATGCGCAACCCATATAAAAGTGCTTCATATGCCGCCTCGTTATTGGAGGAATCAAAGTGGATTTGAAGAACATATTTGAGCTTATCTCCTTGGGGGGAGACCAACACCACCCCGGCACCGGAACCATTCAGCATTTTGGAACCGTCGAAGAACATGGTCCAATGCTCCGAGTGAACCTGAGTCGGCAGTTGCTGTTCAACCCACTCGGCGACGAAATCTGCTATTGCCTGGGACTTGATAGCCTTCTTTGCCTCAAACTTGATATCTAGAGGAAGGAGGTCAATCGCCCATTTTGCCACTCGACCAGTTGCATCTCTGTTGTGCAGGATCTCTGACAATGGAGCGTCGTTGACGACTGTAATGGAATGATCAGAGAAGTAGTGAGCAACTTTCTTTGTGGTCATATAAATCCCATATACAAGCTTCTAATAATGAGGATATCTTTGCTTCGACGGGGTCAAAACTTCAGAAATATAATATACTGGGCGCTGAACTTTGAAGGCTTTTCCTTCTTCTTCCCGCTCGACCGTAAGTACCGTACTGACGACTTGTCCCGTGGCTGCGATGTAAAGCAGCAAAGGCTCCTTGCTGATTGGGGCAGCAAGCACCGGCTGGGTGGAGAGCAGAGCTTTGAGCTCTGCAAATGCTGCATCAGCTTCGGGAGTCCACTCGAACTTGTCAGACTTCTTCACCGAGACGAGATATGAATCGACTTAAAGCGGCCAAGCAACCAGTAAGCTTCTGGACGCCGTGCACTCGCACAGGACTTTTCATTCGGAGTATAGTATCGACTTTTTCTAGATTGGCGTCGATTCCCTGTTCGGAAACGAGAAAACCAAGTAATTACCGCCAGGAACTCCGAATGTGCACTTTGATGGATTAAGCTTGATATCATACCTCCTGAGGTTGGCAAAGGTTTCAGCAAGGTCAGCCAGCAGGTCGGAACCCTTCCGTGACTTGACCACAATGTCATCCATGTATGCTTCCAGATTCCGACTAACTTGAGTGAGCAAACACTTCTGAATCATCCTCGTGAATGTGGCTCCGGCATTCTTGAGGCCGAACGGCATGGTAACATAACAGAAGCACCCGAATGGAGTGATGAAAGCTGTTGTGATCTTGTCAGGTCCATACAGACGGATCTGATGGTACCCGGAATAGGCGTCTAAAAAAGACAGTCGCTCACATCCTGCAGTCAAGTCGACTATCTGATCGATGCAGGGGAGAGTAAAATGATCTTTTGGGCAGGCCCGATTGATATGTTTAAAGTCAATGCACATGCGAAGTGACTTGTCCTTCTTGGGGACCATGACAACGTTGGCGAGCCATTTGGAGTGGTAGATTTCTCGGATGAACTCCGCTGCTAAGAGCCGAGCCACCTCCTCACCGATGGCCTTTCTCTTCTGGACGGCGGACCGTCGGAGATGTTCCTTGATAGGTTTTACTTTTGAGTCGACTCTTAGGCGGTGCTCAGCCAGCTCCCTGGGAACACCCGGCATGTCAGAAGGTTTCCATGCGAAAATGTCCCAGTTCTCACGGAGGAACTGGATGAGCGCTTCTTCCTATTTGGAGTTGAGTGTTGTTGAGATATGAGTTGGAGCAGCGCTGGCATCGGTCGGGTGGATGTGAGCTGTCTTCGTCTCGCCAGACGACTGAAAAGCTGATTCTGTAGCGGGCTTCTTGGCTCGCAACAAATCACTCGGGTCTGCAGTCTTCTGGTATTCCTGCAGCTCCACCACTGCCATCTGAGCATCAGCGATCTTTGAACCTTTCTGAAAACATTCTTCCGCTTTCTTCCGATTGCCCGTAATAGTGATCACACCTTTGGGGCCAGGCATCTTCAATTTGAGATACACGTAACATGGTCGGGCCATGAAGCGTGCATAAGCCAGCCTGCCCAAAATAGCGTCATAGGCACTCTGGAAGTCTACAACTTCAAACGTCAACTTTTCTTTGTGGTAATTCTTGGAATCACCGAAAACCACATCAAGAGCAATCTGGCCGAGTGATTCAGCCTTCTTCCCAGGAATGACTCCATGAAACTCATGTTGCTGGTACTGAGTCTGGACATCGGAATGCCCATCCCTTTCAACGTCTCAGCATATAATATGTTCAAACCACTTCCACCATCCATCAAGACTTTGGTCAGTCGAGTGCCTTCAACAACTGGGTCGACCACCAAAGCTTGCCTCCCAGGGGTGGCGATGTGCGTTGGGTGATCGGACCGGTCGAATGTTATGGCAGTCTGAGACCACTTCAGATAACTGGGTGTCGCTAGAGCAACCATATTCACCTCTCGGTTGATAACTTTCAGTCGACTTTTGCTTTCAACATCAGCAAAAATCATCAGGGTGGAATTGACCTGGGGTATCCATCATCACTATCCTCCTTGTCCTCTACTTTGTCTGACTCCTTTTCCTTATCTTTGGGCTACTTGCCCTGGAACTGCTAGATCAAGAGTCGACACTGTCGAGTGGTATGGTTCGGGTAAATAAAATTACCCTCTTCATCTTTCTTGGTGTGGACGAGACATGGCAAGTCCAACACATCATTTCCGTCCTGATCTTTAACTTTCTTGGGGTTCCAAGGTCCTTTGGGTTTCCCTTTAAACTTTCCTTGGGTTACGGCCAAGGCTTCCCCAGGAGCAGCTGACTCGGCTTTCCGCTTCTGTTTCCGATTGGAATTTCCTCCGGTTTCTTGGGAGACTGACTTGAGCTTGCCACTCCTGAGTCAATCCTCATCTTCACCATTAGCGTACTTGGTGGAAATCTCCATCATCCGATTCAGAGACATATCTCCGGTCCAACCGAATTTCAGATTCAGTTCTCTGTACTTGACGCCTTCTTTGAAGGCGCAGACTGCTTGGTGGTCAGGCACATTCTCTACCATGTGATTAACGTGATCCATCTCTGGATGTAATCCCTCAATGTTTCATTCGGCTTCTGCAGGCAAGACCGCAGTTCCGTCAGCC
This sequence comes from Triticum dicoccoides, assembly GCF_002162155.2. Lineage (NCBI taxonomy): Eukaryota > Viridiplantae > Streptophyta > Magnoliopsida > Poales > Poaceae > Triticum > Triticum dicoccoides. The sequence continues at coordinate 391,742,967 of NC_041384.1, forward strand.
CTGCCGGTCGCTTGCACGTTCCTTCAAATGTGGTGACAAACACTCGGGCGAGATCTTCCCAAGTGTAAATGCTGCTGGGTGCTAACTGGTTTAGCCACGCTCTGGCCGAGCCCTCCAACATGAGAGGCAGGTGCTTCATGGCCACTTCATCATTGTCGCCGCCAATCTGGACGGCCACTCGGTAGTCTTCAAGCCAAGTATCGGGCTTGGACTCACCAGTGAACTTGCTGACTCCAGTCGCCAACCTGAAGTTGGGAGGAATCACGGCAGCCTTGATGGCTCTGCTAAAGCACTCTGGCCCCGAAACATGTGCTCTGCTGCTAGTAGGTGCATCTCTATCGTGACCTTCTCGGTGAGCTCTGTTCCGGTCGACCAAACCTTGAATGAGAATGGATCTCGCATCAAAGCCTGGCTCCCTGGAGTCAACTGGGATCCTTCACCCAACACTACGAGGGCGCCTGTCATCCTGCTATCGAGGTGCATACGACCCGCTCCTCGAGGGAGGGGTGGGCACTCGACGTCGATCATTACGATCGAATCGGTGATCATATTGCTCACGGTTCCTGTACTGATTACGCCGGTCCCCACGTCCCTCACGCCTCGGGGGCGATCTTGGGCTATGAGCCGACTGGACTGTGTCTGCAACAATGGATCTGCTGTGAATCATGTTCCGCAACTGAGAAATGGTGGAATTCTGGTCCCCTGCTGCCCGGAGTAACGCTCTGATCTGCAGCAAGCCTCTGCCAGCCTCCGACTGGGAAGGCTGGATCGACTCTGCTATACGGGCTGCAACCGCTAAATTCTGAATCGGAGTTGGATATACCTGCGGGGGCGGAAAGAGCTGACGTCGACTGGATTTGAGAACCCGTTGTCGCGCACGCTCATCGAGTGCTCGCTGGAGGTTCTCCATTCGAGTGCACTCGGCCAAGTTTGCCAGGCGCGCGTCCTCCAAGGCACGAGCCTCGGGGGTTTCTCCGACGATAGGAGTGTGCAGTGCATCCATGTTCCGGCGACGAAGTTCTTCTCTCTGCAGCGACGTGAGAGGCTCGGGGAGATATTCCTCATGGGGACATGATGGGTCACCTCCACCCGTGCCTCCATCGGTGCGAGGAAAACTGGGAGGACTGGGTGGTCCATCGACCATCAGAACCTCCACCGCCGGATCACTGCTGTCGCACTCGGATGCGGTCTCTGTAGAGCCAGTCGACAGATCGAATAGGCCGTAGAGGGATTCGTCAGGCTCAATCGCCGCAACTTGAGGGGTGGCCGACTGGCATGCCACCGCGTGTCTCACCCACCGCTGAAGTCTCGACCGACCGGAGCGCTTGCGCCGGCGGGAAACAGGAAGGGATGACAGCACAAGAGCCGATCGATAGTGGGTCCACGGTTGCCACAAAAGGATGCCATGGGCACACGCGCGAAAGTGCATCGCCCCACGGACAGGGAGCGCGTCCACGTCGAGCGGAGCCTCCTGAAGCCAAGCGGAGTCGTCGACGATGAACGTGAGCGCGCCGAGACGGATCTCGCGGCCCTCCACCAAAACTCCACCGGAAACCATGATGATTCGGATAGGAAAAGATCGCAACTCCTCCAACAAATCGCTAAAACACCTGCCCCACGGTGGGCGCCAACTGTCGTGGTTCTAAGTCTGACAATAATGTAGGGGGGTAAGTATGGAGAGGCAAGATCCTAGCTATGGAGAAGTTGTAAGCACACGAGGTTTACGAGTTCAGGCCCTTCTCGGAGGAAGTAATAGCCCTACATCTCGGAGCCCGGAGGCGGTCGACTGGATTATGCGTGTATGGTTTACAGGGGTGCGAACCCTTTACACTGAGGAGGGGGTGGCTTATATAGAGTTCACCGGACCCCTCCGGCCCTCAGTTATGCAGGGTTTTAAATACATTAAGGTTGGGCGTTACTAGTAACGCCCCTAATAAAGTGCTATGATGACCATAAAGACTACATAATAACCGACCGTTAGCATGCGGAGGGCCTTTAGGTCTCCTGGTCGTCGAGTGGTTGGGTCTTGGTCGAGTGGTAGCTTCTTGGTCGAGTGTCTTCGAGTCTGTCGAGTGGAACACTTCCAAGTCGATTCAAAGGTGATTTCTTCTAGAGATGTCCTTGGATAGGGCAGTTTGGGCAGGTCCATGACCCTACCCTAGGTACATAGCTTCGTCAGTCTCCGATCTCGAAAGCCAAATCACGATGCTTGCTATCATAGTAACTCTACTAACACGATTTTGAGATTTTCACGGATGACTTTGCACATTTCTTCAGCTTCTGTGATTAAGTCATTGCCAAGAAGTTGGCGTTCACCAGTCTCTGACCAATTAAGAGGAGTACGGCACTTTCTGCCATAGAGAATCTCGAATGGGGCCCTGCCCGAACTCGGTTAGAAACTGTTGTTGTAGGAGAACTCGGCATATGCAAGACAATCTTCCCACTTCATACCGAAGGAAATGACACAAGCCCTCGGCATATCTTCAAGGATTTGATTGACTCGCTCGACTTGTCCACTAGTTTGAGGATGGAAGGTTGTGCTGAAGCGAATGTTGGTGCCCATGGCCTTTTGAAAGGAATCTCAGAACTTAGAAGTAAAGATGCTTCCACGATCTGAAGATATCAACTGCGGAATGCCGCGCAAGGAGACAATCCTGGAGGTGTATAGCTCTGCCAGCTGAGCTGCTGTGATAGATTCTTTGATAGGAAGAAAATGAGCCACTTTAGTAAGCTTGTCGATGACAACAAAGATAGCATCATTTCCACGCTTGGACTTGGGAAATCCAGTCACGAATTCCATCTCAATATGGTCAAACTTCCATTCTAGAATAGCAAGAGGTTGGAGGAGACCAGCTGGCCGTTGGTGTTCTGCTTTCACACTTCTGCAGACATCACATTCATTCACGAACTGAGAAATTTCTCGCTTCATTCAAGTCCACCAATACGACTGCTTGAGGTCATGGTACATATTTGTACTTCCGGGATGAATGGATAGAAGGGAATTGTGAGCCTCGTTCATAATGACTTTACGTAGATCACCCTTAGGAACCACAATTCGATCCTCGAAGAATAGAGTGTCATTGTCAACAAGGCGATAGCACTAGTACTTGGTTGACTCTTGGCAATCCCATTTTTCACCTTCTTTACCATGGCATCAAGAAGTTGTGCCTCCCGATTTTGATCTTCCAAAGTAGGAGAGACTTCGAGGTTGGCAAGAAAACCTTGAGGAACAACTTGGAGATTCAGCTTGCGGAAAGCTTCACAAAGGTCTGGTTGGAAGGGCTTGAGAATTAAGCTGTTGCAGTAAGCCTTCCTGCTCAAAGCATCTGCAATGACATTGGCCTTGCATGGAGTATATTCAATACTCAGATTGTACTCTTGAATCATTTTGACCCAACGAGTCTGCCTGAGGTTGAGGTTGGGTTGAGTGAAGGTGTACTTGAGGCTCTTATGATCAGTGAAGATGTCCACTTTCCTTCCCAACAAGAGATGTCTCCATGTTAAAAGAGCATGGACAACTGCCGCCAACTCGAGGTCGTGAGTGGGGTAGTTCATTTCGTTGGGCTTCAACTGGCGAGAGGTATAGGCCACAACTTTATTCTCTTGCACTAACACAACACCGAGACCTTGCAGGGAGGCATCATAGAAAACTTCGAATGGTTTGGATTCATCAGGAGGAGTCAGAACTGGAGTCGTGACTAACTTCTCTTTGAGGGTGTTGAAAGCGATGTCACATTCAGGCATCCAGACATACTTAACATGCTTCTGGAGGAGGTTGGAAAGAGGCTTTGCAATCTCAGACAAATTCTCAATGAATCTTCGACAATAGCTTGCAAGCCCAAGAAAGTTGCGAAGCTGCTTCACATTCTGAGGCGGTTCCCAATTCACAATTGTAGACACCTTCTCAGGATTAACAGCAATGCCCTTGGTGGAGATGATATGGCCAAGGTAGAGAACCTCATCAAGCCAGAACTCACATTTTGAAAACATCGCATAGAATTGATGTCCTCTGAGTTTGTCGAGTAGCAATCTCAAATGCTTGGCATGATCCTCCTTCTTCTTGGAAAAGACCAAAATATCATCGAGATACACCAGGACGAAATAATTTGTGTAAGGGTTGAAGATGAAGTTCATCATGCGAGAGAACATTGGAGGAGCATTGACAAGGCCGAAAGACATGACAGTATATTCATAATAACCATAGCTTGTTCTGAATGCTGTTTTGGGGATATCTTGTTCATGAATGCGAAACTGATGATAGCCTATGCGAAGGTCAACTGGAGAATACGTGGGCACCTTTGAGTTGCTCAAATAGCTCATTGATGGTGGGAAGTGGGTACTTGTTCTTTATGGTCTTCTTGTTCAATGGACGGTAGTCGACACAGAGTCGTTCCGTTCGATCCTTCTTCTTGACAAAAGAACACCACAACCCCATGGATAAGTGTCGGATTTCGGGTTCCGGCAGACCCTTGAGGTTCGAACACTGGGGTGCATGTGAAGAATTCGCCTCCTACCTACCTGCACCCCTCCGCCTCGCTAAGATCTAAGCAATGGAAAGAACAACACGAATGACACGGGGTTTCTACTAGTTCGGGCCACCGTTGTGGTGTAATACCCTACTCCAGTGTGTGGTGTGGTGGATTGCCTCTTGGGCTGATGATGATGAACAATACAAGGAAGAACAGCCTCGCGAGGGTCTGTTCTTGGCTGGGGCGATGAACCGCTGGGAGGAGTTCAGTCACCCTTCTCTCTCTCTCTCTCTAACTGTCGATGCCCCTCTCTGATTGATGATCCTCTCTCTATTGCTCTCCTCCTCTCATCTTCTTTTTCTTCCCCCCTTCCCTGTGGGTGGCTGGTCCTATTTATAGAGGCCCTGGTCCTCTTCCCAAATATCGAGCGGGAAGGGAGCCAACAATGGCGGGCTAATTTGAAGGGGGGCAGCTAGTACCAGCTATCCTGACAAAAGTAGTCTTCGCCTGCACAAAGCTCTGGTGGTGACGCCGTCTTGGGCTCCACAATGACCTCCATCTTGCAGTCCTCCTGGTCTTGGTCTTGTTGCACCGAAATGGCAACCTTTGCCTGATGCCTCGGTACTCCGCGGCTGTGCTTGCCCCCTTTGCACCAAAGAGGAAAGGAGGACACTACGCGGGCTGGCACCCGCCTGGCGCCCTTGGTCGTCATGGCTTGCGTCATAGGCACCTCGTGAGGTACCCCACCTTGATCTCTCCGCCTCCTCGTGAGCCAGCCTGATGAGGCCGTGCCTGAGGAAGCTCCACGTCGTCCGCCCCGCGAGGCTTGGCCCCTCGCGAGGGTCTTGGGTCTGTGTTGGTGAAGATGGGTTGTGCTGGGCCCCCCTTTGAGCCACGCCGCAGGCCGCAGGCAGGCAAGTCTGGGGACCCCCGTTCCCAGAACGCCGACAGTAGCCCCCGGGCCCAAGGCGCGCCCGGACTTGGCCGTGCAGGGAGGCGGAAGGGCAAGAGTGAAGCGCCGCGGGCCCTAACAGCATGCGGCCTTGGGAGCCGCGTGGAGGTTGATTGGACGTGGGCGTCTCCACTTCCCCATGGCGCCTCGGCAATTGCACGGATTGGACAAGTCCCTGCATGCAAAGCGGGTCATGATTACCTGCGATCGTGGAGGTTGGCGGTTGGCCTTCGCCGGTTATAAGTACGGAACGGCATGCGCCCTTCCAGTTCATCCCCCCTTGCTTCTCCTTCTTCCCGGTCCTTGCTCCGTCTTGCTGCGATGGCTCCGATCCGCCGGTTCTCGATGGCAGAGAAGGGAAAGGCTCCCCGAGAGGAACTTGACCCGCTCCCGCCGAAGAAACGGTTCGTCCTCCATGGCCCGGACAAGGGGGCCCATCAGGTGGTGCCGAGGCCTTGGTGCGTGCGGGCACCGCCGGGGTTCCCGCTTCCCTTGTATGCCCACATCGAGGGCCCTAAAGGAGCTGATGCTGATCGCCACGGGCGGCGCCGCCGTCGGCGCCGACGGGTCACGAAGGTGTGGCTCGTCCCCCCTGGGGTCCTCACCGAGGGCTCCTCTCGAGAGCTCGTGCTCCATGTCGCCATGCCTCCTCAGTCTTGGATTCGCCTTCCTTCCTTCTTTGCCTCCATCGTCCCACAGGGAGAGCCCCTGGAGCTTTGGCTGCAGCACGCCGGCTGCAGCACCCTCGCGACCGAGGCAGAGGTCGCGGTCGTTGCCCCGGGCGAGGTCTTCATGACTCGAGGCTGGAGCGAAATCGCGCGGGTTTGCAGGACAAGAGGCGCCTTCGCGATCCACTTGGAGTACGACGGTGCTTCGGTGATGTTCTTCAAGGTCTTCGATGCGAACGGGCGCCGGCTGGAGTGCTGCCCCGGGAGAGGTGGTCGGGACCCTATTGCGGCGAGGACTGGGCCCGCCGACCACTCCCTTGGTGGCCCCTCATGCGGTGGAGGAGTCGGAGGTTCTAGCGACTCCAGTGAGCTCTTCGCGACTCCGGAGACGAGCGACGATAGCTACGAACCCCCGAACCAGCGCCGCTCCTGGAGCAGGGCGGGCTCGTCAGGCCGCCGCCGACTCTGATCTGGATGGGGTTGGCGCCGGTGCTTGACGGCCCACTATTGATGATGGCGTCTTCTGCAGGGGCGCACGTAGTTAGTGTCCCTTTAGGATCTGTTCCCTGCGAGGAATCAAAGACGCGTCCCGTGGGGGCTTGTAAGGTGCCTATGATCCTGTTTGGTTAATACAACCCTTGTCGTAGAACTGTGCGAGTTGCTCATTCCGTCTTAGCTCTGTCCTCCCTTTCGAACCTCATGAGGGCTTGGTGCTTTGTGCCGATAGGTCCCAGTCCCAAGGCGGCTTCAGTCGTCGCTGGTATGCCAGGTCGCGATGCCGTGGTCAAGGCCAGGAGGTGAGCGACTCGGAGTCCGGTAAGAGCCCCTGAGTCGCGATGCTCAGGATGTCCCCTTTGGCGCTCAAGCAGCCGTCGTTCGGTAAGAAAGGAGAGCGGTGTCGTTAACACGGGATTGCATTAGGTGCGGGGGTGGTGCCACGGTAGCTGGTGCTTCCGGGTGGTGACTTATCTCGAGAATCAGGGGTCGCTCTCTGGTGTGTCGCCGGGTCCGTGCATCGGCAGGCGCGAGGTTGCTCGGCGAGGTCCTCGCGTGTCCCTCCCCTCTCGCCTTTGCTCCCCTTTCTGCTCTACGTCCTCGGGTCCCAGCCCTTGAGCGAGTCTCTGCCATCGCTGGTATGCCAGGTCGTGATGCCGTGGACAAAGCCAGAGGGTGAGGGCTGGAGAGCTAGTAGGAGCCCTGAGTCGCGATGCTCAGGCACCCCCCTTTAACGTGCAAGCGGTTCGCGTGGGTGAGAGCGAAGGAGACACTGCAAGGGCCTCGCCTGACGTAGCTCCTTCAGGAGATCCTGTAGACCCATCATAGAAAAAACGAGGGGTTGCCGTGACAATTGACAGTCAGCCGTTGGTTGCTTCCGAGGGGTACGAGGCACTGAAGGCTTGACGAGGTGGCGCCATGCGGGGCTGTCGTGGCTAGAGCTCAGCCATTCAGGTTTGTCGGCGTTGCAGGGACGGACCCATGCGCTAGCGCCGTGCCGTTTGAGAGCAGTTACGTCAGTTGGCGTCAGTTGACCGGGCAGCTAGGTCAAAGACATTAGCCGCAAAGGAGTGGATTCATTCAAATAGATGCTGGGAAGGCGGACATCACTGGGTCTGGCCCGAGCGACTTGGGGATCGTGCAGCCCGAGGGGCGCCCTCAACAAGGTAAGCTAACAACATGAAATAAAAGGGATACATGCCGCAGGGACGGACCCACGCGGCCTGGGAATAATGCAGCCCTGGGGGGGGGGGGCTCCCAGCTGGAAGTGAAACTTGAAAGATGTCACCTGATGACATTGAGGATGAAGGGGTATTGGTGTAGCAGACTCGGTGGGCTGCGGAAGCCGATCCTCAGGAGCCCCCAGGCCTAGGGGCCTCGGGAGGCTCCGGAGGCGCTGGTGGCTCCCTGCGGACCATCTCCATCTCCGCCAGGGCTGCAGAACGCCTGGCCTCTTGTGCCTCCATGATGCCCCTCATGAGGCGCTGGAATGTGACAACCGCGTTCGGCAAGCCGTAAGGCATGCGAACATAGCTGCGGGGTGGACCTTCGCAGAGCCCCACTCGCGAGGGCCAGAGGCGCTCCAGAGAGGCGACTCGGTTGAGCCCTGGTATGTCGATGCAGACGCGCAACCCACCATCCTTGCCTGGATGGGGAGCCACTGCTGGTAGACGGCGGCCGCCTTTCATGACCCTTGACTCCTGTAGCTCTTGAATGGCCTTGCTGACGAACTCCTGAGGGTCTGGCTCTCCTTGCCTTACTCCTTCTTGAGGGGAACGTGCTTCGAAGCACGCCTCCATGTGGTGCCCAAGCGCCTCCCTCGTGACCCTAGCCAGGTCGGTGGCCCTCCAAGGGAGAGCCCCCGAGCCCTGCCTGAGGAGGGCGCCGGGCACGCTTTCCTATGCGACGGAAGGAGGTTCCCCCTGCGCAGGCACGGGCCCAGAGGGGCCTGCCTCCTAAGGGGCCGGGCCGGACAACGTCTTCTTCTTCTTGGGGGTGGTCTCGGGAAGCCTCCTGCTTCCGCGATCCGGGTCTTCCAGTGACGCGGCCTGAAAGGCTCGTTCCAGGGAGCACACCGCGTCCTTCTCTTCACAGGGCACCGTGATGACTCCGCCACTTCTTGGCATCTTGAGGACGTTGTAGCCGTGGTGAGTTATGGCCATGAACTTGGCCAGCGCTGGGTACCCAAGGATGGCGTTGTACGGCAGGCGAATGTGAGCGACGTCGAAGCCGATGAGCTCGGTGCGGTAGTTGCCGCGTGCCCCGAAGGTGACAGGGAGGCGGACCTACCTAATCGGGACTGTGGAGCCATCGGTGATTCCGGAGAAGGGCTTGGTTGGCTGAAGCTTGCTGTAGGGCACTTGGAGATTGTTGAATGTTTCCACGGACAGGATGTTCAGCCCTGCCCCGCCATCGATGAGGGTCCTGGTGACCACCATGTTGCTGATGATTGGGGAACAAAGCATCGGGAGGACTCCGGCTGTAGCCGCACACTTGAGCTGATCTGCTGAGCTGAACGTGATGGCGCACGCCGACCACCTAAGAGGGCGCGTGGCTTCAAGCCTAGGGAGGACTGCATTCACTTCACGGGCGAACTGCTTGAAGATGCGTTGAGAGGCTGGGGCCTGAGCCCCGCCCAGGATGCAGGCGATCGCGCGTGGCTCCTGGAAGCCCCCAGCCCCCTCATCTTGGTGGCGGTCCTTGTTTCTCCTTGGCTGCAGCGGCAGTGGAGGGAGGTCTGTGTTGCCATGCGGGCGATCCTCGCGAGGCTGATCCCTCCAGTCTCCCTCGCGAGGCGGGTCTTGCCAGCGATCCTCGCGAGGTTGATCGCGCCACCCTTGGCGCGGGCCACGGTCTTCCCAGCGTCCTGCGTTCCTTCCTCCTCCTCGATCGTAGCCCCGGTCACCGCGGTCGGGGCAATGGCCAATCCTTCCTTCTCGCACGGCTCGGAGCTCTTGACATTCGTTGGTGTTGTGGGTGTGGAGGTCGTGGTACACATAGTACCGACTGCCCTTGGAAGGTCCGGGCTGATCTCTTCCCCGCTTGGTGTCCGGTTCTGCCGCGAGCACGGCAGCCCCCTTGCGCTTCACGTCCTTGGCCTTGGGCTTCTTCTCTTCTGGGTCTGCGGCAGGCAGTTCGAGGAGGGAGAGACGCCCTTCCTCAGCCCTGGCGCACTTGGTCGCCAAGTTGAACAGCTCCAAGGAAGTGCACAGGTCTTCATGCATCGCCAGCTCCTCCTTCATCTTGACATCGTGCACGCCGTCGGTGAAGGCTCAGATGATGGCCTCCTCAGTCACCTTGGGAATCTTGAGGCGTGCATTGTTGAAGCGTTGGATGTACTTCTGCAGGGTATCCCCGGGTTGTTGCTTGATGCGGCGCATGTCGCTCACGGCGGGTGGCCGGTCGCGAGTACCTTGGAAGTTGGCGATGAAGCGGGTGCGCATCTCGTCCCAGGAGGAGATCGTGCCCAGAGCCAGGTTCAGGAGCCAGGTGCCGGCCCCGTCCTTGAGCGCCATGGGAAACCAGTTCGCCATGACCTTCTTGTCTCTGTTGGCAGCTTCGATGCCCAGTTTGTAGAGCTGGAGGAACTCCGTAGGGTCAGCCGTGCCGTCGTAACGAGGAGGCAGGTCTGGCTTGAACTTGCCGGGCCACGCGACGCTGCGTAGCTCGGTGGTGAAGGCACGGCAGCCTGTTGTGGCCACAGGAGGCCTTGGGTGACGGAGAGCTTGGTCTTGCATGTCCCCACGCGCTGCAGCTGGGTCTTGACGTGCGGGAGCAGGAGCATGGTCGCGACGTGCTGGAGCAGGGAGCGCCCGGGCAGCTTCTTGCGGGCGAGGGACTTCTTGGCAGCTCTGCTCTTGCCGCGCTGGCACCTGACGGAGCGGGTTCCGCCCAGGGGCCACGCGCCTTGGAGCCATGGCGCCTTCTTGTGGAGGAGGCGGCCGGGGCGCCGTCGGAGCTTCATCGCCCGCGTGGGGCGGGGTGCGGTGCAGCGGAGCGGACGGCGCAGGAGAGCCCCCTGCGGCGCGGACGAGCTCGGCGACGCGGTCGAGCCATTCTTCGTAGACGTCGTCGACGGGACGGTAGCGCAAGAGCTCGTTTGCCGCGATGAGTGCAGCTCGAGCCTCCATGGGTGCGCGGAGCGTGCGGGACGAAGAACCAGCTGGGGTGAGCGAGGGAGTTGCGGTGCGGCCGTCTTGCCGCACGGACGGATGCTGAGACGATGCTTGCTGCTCGTCCCCCGCCGGGCCGGTGGCGGCGTTGACGGCAGGTGATGGGGAACGGCGAAGACGCCCGCCGACAGGTGCCGTCTGGGCGACGCGGGAAGCGATATCGGACCGGCGCTCGGCGCGGGCCCGACGAGTGTCAGGCATGGGCGCGATGGTTGGAGGAGAACGGGGCGGTGGAAGACGAATTACGGCGCAACCCTACCTGGCGCGCCAAATGTCGGATTTCGGGTTCCGGCAGACCCTTGAGATTCGAACACTGGGGTGCGCACGGAGATTTCACCTCCTACCTACCTGCACCCCTCCGCCTCGCTAAGATCTAAGCAATGGAAAGAACAACACGAATGACACAGGGTTTATACTGGTTCGGGCCACCGTTGTGGTGTAATACCCTACTCCAGTGTGTGGTGTGGTGGATTGCCTCTTGGGCTGATGATGATGAACAAAACAAGGAAGAACAGCCTCGCGAGGGTCTGTTCTTGGCTGGGGCGATGAACCGCTGGGAGGAGTTCAGTCACCCTTCTCTCTCCCTCTCTCTCTGACTATCGATGCCCCTCTCTGATTGATGATCCTCTCTCTACTGCTCTCCTCCTCTCATCTTCTTTTTCTTCCCTCCTTCCCTGTGGGTGGCTGGTCCTATTTATAGAGGCCCTGGTCCTCTTCCCAAATATCGAGCGGGAAGGGAGCAACAATGGCGGGCTAATTTGAAGGGGGACAGCTAGTACCAGCTATCCTGACAAAAGTAGTCTTCGCCTGCACAAAGCTCTGGTGGTGACACCGTCTTGGGCTCCACAATGACTTCCGTCTTGCAGTCCTCCTGGTCTTGGTCTTGTTGCACCGAAATGGCAACCTTTGCCTGATGCCTCGGTACTCCGCGGCTGCGCTTGCCCCCTTTGCACCAAAGAGGAAAGGAGGACACTGCGCGGACTGGCACCCGCCTGGCACCCTTGGTCATCATGGCTTGCATCACGGGCACCTTGTGAGGTACCCCGCCTTGATCTCTCCGCCTCCTCGCGAGCCAGCCTGATGAGGCCGTGCCTGAGGAAGCTCCGCGTCGTCCGCCCCACGAGGCTTGGCCCCTCGCGAGGGTCTTGGGTCTGTGTTGGTGAAGATGGGCCGTGTTGGGCCCCCCTTTGAGCCACGCCGCAAGCAGGCAAGTCTGGGGACCCCCCGTTCCCAGAACGCCGACAATAAGAACTCAGTCGGATCAGACCCATACGCTCTTGTTCATCGAGTTGTTTCTTTAGCTCCTTCTGGTCCAAGCTTGTAAGGACGTTTGCAAATAGGTTCCGTGCCAGGCTCAAGATCGATGACTTATTAAACTGGCCGGTGAGGAGGCATTCCTGGAAGCTCTTCTGGAAAGACGTCTTGATATTCACAAACGACTGGAATCTGAGAGATGGCATTCAACTCGCCCTTCTTGTTGAGAGAAAACAGTCGAATGGTATCGTCACGAGCGGCATAGATGATCACATCCTCAGACGAGTGTGTCACTTGAATCTGCCTGGCAGCACAATCAAGCTGAGCCTTGTGCTTAGAAAGCCAGTCCATGCCGAGAATTAGATCAATATCCGAGTCACCAAGGACCATTCGAGAAGACAGAAATCTATAGTCACCCATCTTGATAGAAACATTCGGGATCATCGTGGTAGCCCTCATAGACATGGCCAGAGAAACCACTCCCATGGGTTTACCCAACATTTCCGAAATGAAGTCATGGTTTGAAACAAATGATGTCGACATGAAACAATGTGATGCACCCGTGTCAAAAAGAACTTTTCCTGGAATAGAGTTAACTGGAAAGTTACCCATGATCACTTCTGAAGAGTCCTCTGCCTGAGCTGCGTTCATCATGTTGACCTTTGCAAACTTGGAATTATGCTTGACCACTGCATTGCTGGCAGATCTCACGGGAGGAGGAGGCGGAAGGTGCCTTTGGTTGAAGCATTTGTTTGCATAGTGCCCTTTCTGCTAACACTTGTTGCAAGTAACCTCTGAGAGCAGACGGTGATAAGGAGCACTTGACCTTGGAGCATGAGACTGCGCTTTGTTCTGATAGCCTAGGTTTGGTGGGTGGGAAGATCCATTGCCACCTTTACTCTTCTACTGGTAAGGCTGACGGAACGGAGGAGGAGGAGGCAACCAGAACTTCTGTTGCTTAGCTGCCACTTGAGATGAAGAAGACGATTGAGTTGCATCCCTCGCTCTCTTCTTAGAAGCATCGCACTTGAGCTGAGCGGCCTCTTGCTTTAGTGCCATGTTGTAGAATTCATCATACTTGGTCGGCTCAAAAAGAATAAGAGCTCATTGCAGATCTTCTCTGAGGCCACCTCTGAATTGATAAATCATGCTCTTTTCGTCAGGGACGTCTTGTTTAGCGACGCGAGCGAGCCTCTGAAATAAGATGTTGTATTGGTAAACAGACAAGTTGCCTTGCTTGAGATTGCGGAACTCCTCACGCTTACTCTCAGCAACACTTCATGGAATATGGTGAGCTTTGAAGTCTCGGCGGAAATCATCCCAGGTAATCACACGACCTCCTCTGGAATCTTTGTATTGTTGATACCACTCAGTAGCTTGGTCTTTGAGTTGGAACGAAGCAAACTTGACAAAGTCCTCACGCCTGACATTGCTACACTCAAAATGTTTGCAGATATACATGAGCCAGTCATCGACGTTTGTGGCCTTGACACAGTTACTGAAGGACTTCGGCTGGTTTGCGAGGATCTGATTGAGGGTAGCAAACTGAGCATGATTGTTGCCTTGTCCTTGATTTCCTTGGTTTCGCTCTTGCAAGAGTTGCAAAAGCATCTGAGTGTTGGTGTTGGTGGCGGCCATGACAACTTGCCATGCCTCCGGAGGTGGAGGTGGTGGCGGAGGTTCCGGATTTTGACGCGTTGGAGGATCAATCCTGAAGAGGTTGACATCCGTTAGCATCTTGAAAGACATATATTCAAGGTGAATCGTTGGATTGAAATTGCAACATATACCCTTAACATTCGAACAAGAATGAACGAATGCATTCCAAAGTAAATTATCACACTTCCAGAAATTGAGAAGCCACTTAGATAGATATAGATGAATAAAGAAACAAGGTACGGATATGACCAAATAATTGGTAAGGATTACCCAATCACAAACGAAATATCTGTGGGAAGAAATACTAGAGCTACTTGAATTCCCACCTATAAAACTCCCGAAACTTTCTGGTTAAGCAATCAGGTGTTGGGGATACAGGGGAAGCATAGTATCTCACCAAAAACTAGCAAATCCTACATCCAGCTGTATCCATCCTTCAACACATAACCAAGAAACCTTCGGAAATGATTTACCTCAATCTTTGAAAAGCATCCGTTATACGAGTTATGGCAATGCTCCCGAACTCCCGCCCCAGTACTGGGTGGCGTCGAGGTTATCTCACCAACAACTGCATAAAAGATATTTTCGATGTCAGCAAACTTAGGTATTCCAGAACTGCAACGATAAAATTGTGACGACAACACCTCGGAGCTCAACTCCCCGGGACACTGCCACAACCCCTAAATGTCAGGAGGCACCAAGAATAATGTTCTCATCACAAAACCATCGGAATGATTCCAAGATACCCGTGTGATCCAAAAAAAAAATTCGTGAAATTTGAGAAGAGAAGAGTCAAAACTCTACGTCAGGAGGCCTCACCAGAGCGATGAAGGGACTGAGGAGTAAAAGAATCCTAATCTCCGATATATATAATCCTATAAGACTCAAAACATTTTTTTCTAGACTCAACAACGTCAGTGATTCGATCAAGCAGGGGGCTCCTAAGTCGGGGAAGGCTCTGATTACCAACTTGTAACACCCACGATGCGGCTATATCTCACACGTGTCGGAGCACGACTTAGAGGCATAACCGCATGGTAGGCATGTCGCAAGAGGGGTAATCTTTACACATCCCATGTACTAAATAAGAAAGGGATAAAGAGTTGGCTTACAATCGCCACTTCACACAATACATAAATATATCATACGTCATCCAGAATCCAATCAAGGTCCGACTACGGAACCAAAATAAAGGAAGACAACCCCAAATGCTAGATCCCCGATCGCTCCAACTAGCCTCCTCTACTGATCATCCGAAAAAGACATGTAGTAACAGCCAGAATCCTCGTCGAACTCCCACTTGAGTTTGGTAGCGTCTCCTGCACTGGCATCATCGGCACCTGCATCTGTTTGGAAGTATCTGTGAGTCACGGGGACTCAGCAATCTCACACCCTCACGATCAAGACTATTTAAGCTTAAGGGTAGGAAAGGGTAGTGAGGTGGAGCTGTAGCAATCACTAGCATATATGGTGGCTAACTTACGCAAAAGAGAGCGATAAGAGGAGCAAAGCACGGTCGAGAAGCTAAAATGATCAAGAAGTGATCTTGAAACTACTTACGTTCAAGCATAACACGAGACCGTGTTCTCTTCCCGGACTCCGCCGAAAAGAGACCATCACGGCTACACACGCGGTTGATTCATTTTAGTTAAGTTAAGTGTCAAGTTTTCTACAACCGGACATTAGCAAATTCCCATCTGCCCATAACCGCAGGGACGGCTTTCGAAAGTTCAAAACCCTACAGTGGTGTCCGAACTTAGCTCATCACAAGCTCTCACGGTCAACGAAGGATATTCCTTCTCCCAGGAAGACCCGATCAGACTCGGAATCCCGGTTACAAGACATTTCGAAAATGGTAAAACAAGACCAGCAAGACCACCCGCTGTGCCGACAAATCCCAATAGGATCTGCACATATCTCGTTCTCAGGGCACACCGGATAAGCTAAGCATACAGGAACCAACATAACCCAAGTTGCCAAGGGACGGTCCCGCACAGTGCTCTAGTTTTGGACCAACACTCAGAGGAGCACTAGCCCAGGGGTTTAAAATAAAGATGACCCTTGAGTCCACGGAGCCCAAGGGAAAAGGCTTAGGTGACAAATGGTAAAACCAAGGTTGGGCCTTGTTGGAGGAGTTTTATTCAAGGTGAACTGTCAAGGGGTTCCCATAACGCCCAACCGCGTAAGGAACACAAAATCAAGGAACATAACACCGGTAAGACGGAAACTAGGGCAGCAAGAGTGGAACAAAACACCAGGCATAAGGCCGAGCCTTCCACCCTTTACCAAGTATATAGATGCATTAAATTAAACAAGATATAATAATTATATCCCAACAAATATCCATGTTCCAAACATGGAACAAACTTCATGTTCACCTGCAACTAGCAACGCTATAAGAGGGGCTGAGCAAAGCGGTAACATAGCCAAACAACGGTTTGCTACGAAAGGTGGGTTAGAGGCTTAACATGGCAATATGGGAGGCATGATATAGCAAGTGGTAGGTATCGTGGCATAGCAATAGAGCGAACAACTAGCAAGCAAAGATAGAAGTGATTTTGATGGTCTGGTCATCTTGCCTGCAAAGTTCTCAGAGTTGATGAAAGCTTGATCCTCGTATGCATACTCAATGGGTTCCTCGACCACATACTCATCTCCCAGCTCTACCCAAGGCAGGAACACAAGAAAAAGACCAACAATCAATCACAGTGCAATGCGCAAGCAACATGATGCAAAACATGGCATGACATGCAGGATGTGATATGCAATGCATATGCGTGCTCCGGAAGGAAAAGGATGAACAAGGCATCAACTTGGCAAACCAAGTGTGCCACTGGAAGGATGAGATGATTTTGGTCGAAAACGATATAAAGATCACCAGAATCGGATGCACGGTTTGCAAATGGCAAGCAAAACAAGAATGGCACAATTCTGCGATTAACAGCACGATGCCATCTAGAATGCAACAAGAAACTAAGCTAATGCACTCCAACATAATAACACAGCACATGGAAGTGATCTACTCAAGATGCTTGACAAAATATGAACACTGAGCTATGGCTAAATCGCACAAGAGCAGGTTCAAACAAGAATGGCAAAAGTGCAAAAGATATCAGCATCACAGACTTGGTGAAAACACTAACATGCCAGGAATTAACATCAGGAAGCAATGTTTAGAGCAAGGAAACAACATGCTATAGGAACAGATCATAGCAATTAAAGGCTTGGCATGAATCTACTCAAAGCATAGAACAAAAGTCCCTTACTGATCAAGAGCCAAAAAGGCACAGAAAATATGATGGCACCCATGTAAACATAGCTAGTTTTGTTAACAGATTCAGACATAGCAGAAAACTGAGCATGGCAAAAGCAGAATTATGAAGGCATCTTTGCAAGCTCGATTCACTCACGACAAGGCATTGCATGACAAACTAAGCATGCTACCAGAAATAAGACATGTTCATGAAGCTAACCATGGTAAGAACAAGCTCATAGCATACATGGATCAACTACAACAACCTTGGCAAAATTGATTAACATGTAAACAATCTGCCAGGAACATTTTATAGCAAAAGTAGAGCAAGATTAAGACATGCTAGGGCACTCCATAATTGCAAACAGGGGCATGGATGGATAGAGCACAACCATATGTCCAACTCATCCTTACTGAAGAGACTCAAACAAAGCATGCATCTCACTGTAGCATCATGTTTACATGGCATAAAATAATAGCAGAGCAATAACTTAGTAAGATTCTAAGTCCCTGAAATCAGCAATATCACGAGGGCTCCTTTGCATGCTTGTGCTAGTCACCACAAAAATCACAAAAATACATGGCATACACCCCTGTAAAGATGGCATGGCATAGATCAAAACACATGTAGAGCTCATGCCCACATGCAACACACATCAAATGTAGCAAAATGACAAATCCTCATACTCTGATAAGAACCAGCACCTAACAATTTATAGCACTCTTGCATCAACTATTTGTGCATCAATATGGACTCAAAAAAGCATGGCACAATGGAACAAAATGAAGAACACATCCTGATGAACATTTTGATATATTGCACGCACAAAATGGAGTAGCACAATGAAGTTATGGCATGATGAATAGGGCCTAAAAATGTGAGGGGAAAAGGACTTGGAGAGAAAATCGGACATGTCCGGCGGCAGGAATTTTGTCCAGCAGCGGAGAGGGGAAAATGTTAGGGTTTCATCCGGGATTTGGAGGAGGGGTGCGCATATTTATACCTAGAAGGAGGTAGGAGTTTTCAAATGAGGTGTAGTTTTCGGCCACGCAGTCGTGATCCGACGGCGGAGGAAATGGGATAGGTTTGGATGGGTTATTGGGCCACTTTGGAGGGGTGTTGGGCTGCAACACACACGAGGCCTTTACGGTTCCCCGGTTAACCGTTGGAGCATCAAACGGACTCCAAATGGCACAAAACTTGACAGGCGGTCTAGCGGTGGTGTACCAAGGCCGCTTGGCAAATCTCGGTCCATTCCGAGAAAGTTTAACACCTGCTCATGAAAAGAGGCAAAAGGGGGCGCCGGAGGACGTAGGAGTGTCGGATTGCAAAACGGTGTAACATCCCAAAATTCTAAATTTTGGAATGTTATATTAAATAGATAGATTTGATTGATTGTTTATTGATTGACTGAAAGTGAGTGAATTTGAAACTTTTTGAAAGTTAAATGAGAGGGAATAAAAGGACTTTCCCAAACTTTCATTTTTCATTCGTGATCTCCGTGAATTCAAAATCTTTTCACCACGAAACCCTAGAGAGAAGATGACATGACTTCTTCCATTTATTTAAATGACAAGGGGTGTTGAAAATATTTGAATTTCATTTGAAAATATTTTCAATTATGAAACTTTATGCAACTCAATGATTTTCAACACCCCATTTAAATAAATGGAAGAAGTCGTGTCACCTTCTCTCTAGGGTTTCGTGGTGAAAAGATTTTGAATTCACGGAGATCACGAATGAAAAATGAAAGTTTGGGAAAGTCCTTTTATTCCCTCTCATTTAACTTTCAATAAGTTTCGAATTCACTCACTTTCAGTCAATCAATCAAACAATCAATCAAATCTATCTATTTAATATAACATTCCAAAATTTAGAATTTTGGGATGTTACAAACCTACCACCCTTAAAATGAATCTCGTCCTCGAGATTCGGAGAGGCTAGTAAGAAATAGGTTAGGTTCGGGGTCTTCTCAAAATCCATCGATCGTCTCCGGGGTCTCGGGTGCTAGCACCCTTAGAAGCATGGTTATGGTTCCCTCGAAACTCATATACTTCATTCATATTGTTAACAGTGTTGGTCTTATTAGATCTTCAGGATAATTCCTTATCTGGGCTCTTCCGGTAACGGCATAACCTTTTCCTCAATTCTTTTGTCCTTTCATCTTGGTAAGGTTATTCCGAGACTGGGTCTTCTTACCTGACGGGTCTGGCGCCATTACTAAACAACTATCGATATCTCATGGTGGTCAACAATGTATGGTTTCTCTTGCAGGAAATAGGTCTGGGTTGATCCTCACCGTATAACCTACGGTTGGCAAAAAGCTGCCGTGTACAAGGGAAAAATACTTATACCATTCTAAGGTTCAAACAAGATTTAATATCGTCGTCTCTCTACTATAGGTAAGTCACTCAGATTTACCATCCCATATAGCAAGGCGAACAATAAGAGTAAGTCGATATGGTGATCAATCCATCCCGCACCCAAATCATTACCTTGTATACGGTTTAGCGAATCTCGCATTCTAACACTCGGTCATCCTCACAAGCATTGCGGAATTTCTCTTGTCGACGAACTGGGTTCGGATAAATCCATGGATTCTACAAGCCAAACAAACATCTATCGTTCCTTCACAACTCTCAGGTTTTGCGTAAACTCCTATAAAATCGTCTGTCGATAAACGTCGTATCTTCCTCCGGGGTTTTTCCTTCAGCAAAAATGTTCTTGCTTCTTGGCAGGTCCTGGGCCTGTGGGTTATGGCCCATCTCATCACTTGTAGTCCTTGAACTTATCACCGGGCAACTGATCATTGTTCCAACTTCCAACTTCCTAGTATTCTTAAATCCATCCAATTGTACTGTCTTCCTTCCTTATATTGGCACCAAACTAAGACATGATTACTTAGACTCATCATGGAGTTTCCATTGATCCATATTTCCGGCATCATACCTCCTTTATATCCAATAGTAATTTATCTCTTCATCCTCGTGGGATATCCCACATACCGAGATAAAAAAAACTTATACTTATGGAGTCCATATTCCACTTCGTGGAACATCATTATCCTTTCCAGGGTCAAGCATCATTACAGGGGAATATTGGCCATCTCTGCATGGCACTTCTTCAACTGGGAAATGTGAAACACATCATGGACTCCTGACAGCCCTTCGAGTGACTCCAACTTGTTGGCCACTTATCACATACGCTCCAAAACTTGGTATGGTCTTACAATCTCGGGGCTAACTTTCCCTTACCTCTGATTTGTTTAACTCCTCGCAGAGGGGACACACGGGGCATGCTCTGTCTCCAATTTCATAGACTACCTCCTTGAGTTTTTGAGTCTACATAACTCTTCTGCCTGGACTGAGCTACCTTCAGTCTATCTCGAATCAACTTAACATTCTCTTCTGACTCCTTGATCACATTTGGTCCAACAACTGACAGTCTCCAACTTCATCCCACATACTCTTGGGGTATCACACATATCGAGACAAAACTCATATTCATTTTGTCCGAAATCCACTCAGTGGAGTATCCTTATCTTTTCCAGGGGTCAACGGTTCTTACAGGGTACTACCACCCATAAAATGCACCAATCTTCCATAGACCATATTTCTCATATCCTCAGAATGGCCAAAATTCTTCTTCATAGGGTAAAAACTCATAAAATCCATATCAGTACCAACGATGCTAACTTTATTCATTCTCAAATGATTACCATCTCTCGCTTTTCCATTACATGTCTCAACTCATCACCTCAATATAAAAGAAAATGTTCTCACTTCTACTACTCCATTTCTTTTGTTGCAAACTCAACTATCTAGCACAAGTTCCCTTCTCCTTGGGGCATTCTCTGGCAAAGTTCCCTGCTCCATTACAACTAAAACATATTACTTCGGACAAGTATCGAGGTCTCCTTTTGGGGCAACTGTTGAGGTAGTGCCCTGACTCCTTGCACCTATAACAGGTGATATGACTCAGATCCTTCCTGGAATCCAATCTACTTCTCTTCCTAGACCTTTCCATGCCAATCATGGCTTCTATTTCTTGTGGGTCATACTCTACTTCCTCTGTCGGGAATTCTACTAGATACCCATTCAAACAATTTTGGGAGATGTGTCCTTCTTCTCCACATGAATAGCAGGACTTAGTGCAGGGTTTACTCGGGTCCTCTTTAGGTGTGTCCTCCACATCTTCCTTCATCACAGCTTCTTCTAAAATTTCCATGAGGGCTCCTTTCATTATTTCTTTCTTCTGCTGGATGGTTCGTTGTACCATGGGGTAAATGTGACACTGAGCAAGATAGTGGGTAGTCCCTTCACACAAGAAACAAGTAATCTTCCTAGTTGGGCATTCTTCAACTGGGTGACTTCCTTCACAATTAGGGCATTCGTCCTTGTGTTCTTTATGGGTGTGTCCTATTTCTCCACAAATCTTGCATGCACAATGCTTCATTATATCATTTTCATAGGGCTTCAACTTCTGGGACACAAGCTGAGACTTTGGCAGAGTCAACTTAAATTCTTTCCATGTGGTTACTCCTTGCCATCCATTGATGGTTTGGTACATCCTCCACCAAGTAGCAGCACCTCTTTCAAAGCACTGAAGAGCATGCTGGGTCATATCCTTTCCGACTATAGGGTTATTCTTCATGTGATCCTCCATGTTCTGAATCCATTGGTCCGTCTCCAATTTACTCATCGGTCCAGAAAATATAAGCTCATCTTCATTCATCCTCTATTGGGTCCATGGGTTTGGGGTGAGATAAGAGAGATAGAGAGGGATACACACAATACAAACAAAAGTTTTGAAAAGACAGATTTTATTTGTGGTTGTCGGGAAAAACATCAAACAAATGACAGCCCACAAACGTCGCATCTAATGTAGGTATATAACAGGGGTTTGGTCTTCTAAAGGTCAATAAATCTTCAACGTCGTATAACTCTTCAAGCCTTGTTCATGCCTCCAATGGCTTCTTCGATCATGCTTGTCTTTCTCCAGTTCTTCTTCTTTTTTTGCCAGATCATCTCTGTTGACATGAAATCTCTCATGACATCCTTTAATATTCTGGGGTTGTATTTCAAACTTCTAGGTTTCAACATCCTTGGCATGAACCATGGTCATACTGTCCTTTAGTTCCTGACGGATCTCCTGTATCTCAAAGTTTTGCTCCTCCAGCTTGGCTACTTTCAACTTCTGGATCCTGAGTTCTCCATGAAATGCTCCTTGTCAAATATAGCTTCCTAAAGGTCCATCTTAACTTCTTGATGTAACACTCCAGATCCTAGTGATACACTAGCTAAGGTTAAAACTTCACCTCTTGCTGATAGGTGCTCCATCAGCCTTCTACCATCCAATCTTTCCATGCATATGCATGCTTAACTCAGCATGGTGACAATAGCATCAGCGGGCGATGACATCATGGATAACCATGTTTCTACTCTTGTCAGTCCCATGAGCTATCATTCCATAGTTGATATCTCCTGCCTTAGGGTTTTCTTTGACAAAACTTCGAGTTCTCATGCTCCTTGTTTCAGTCTTTCTCCGATACACCTTGATCTCGGGTATTGACAACTTCCATAGTCTGCCAAGTTCCATAAGGGTAGCCTTCCTAGGTCACACAAATCTGGAAATTCTTTAGAGCCTTCAAATTCTCCTAGTCTTCGGAGTCTTCAACCGTTGTAGTTTCCATTATTATAATGTATGGTAAAATCCTTTTCATTCTGAATGGTCTCGGTTATCCGATATCTTGTTCTTCTTGGAGTGGTCTCATCAGTTGAATCTTCGTGTGGTCAAAAGGGGAAAGGGTATAGTCTCACTAAAAAGGAATTTTTGAATAAGCTCAGAAGAGAAGAGAGGTAAAAGATCTCTTTTGAAAGGGAAAGTTGTCAAGAAAAATCTTTGCTATGGGCTTGCCAGTTTCTAGGGTCACGTCCTACAGTCAACATGTGCTCTGATACCATCTTGTAGCGACCCGACCCGAATGGATCAAGTCTCTGTGCTTAAGTGTCATCCCTGGATTGGTATGCTGACACACACAGTACTCGAGGATTTATAACAGAGGTAAATCACATGTATAAGTAACGTAAATACTATTACCTCAATCCAAATAGCGGAAGTAACAAGGTTGTGGATTCCCATCAACACCAACGGCAAAGTTGAGTGTAGAAATCGTAACCCTAATGTATCACTTACTCATCGTAAGATATCCTGCAACATGAGACGTTGCAGCCATAGAGGGTCAGTACATTGAATGTACTGGCAAATTCACACCATAGAGAATGAGGAATAAAGGCTATCACTACATGCATATTTGGCTGGTGGAAAAGCTCTATGGTTATAGTTTTGTGTAAAGCCAATTTTTCCCTACTGTAAAGGAATAAATTTTATTTAACTATCATGGTGGTTGTTGAACATTGAGAATGGTTGACAGCATTCTCAATCCCAATTAAGTAACATCATTAAACCCAACAAACTTAATTTAAAGTAACATGATGAGATTCACATGATAATCCAAGTACTAGATACTCAAAACGTCCATAACCGGGGACACGGCTAACCATGCTTAGTTTATTACACTCTGCAGAGGTTTGCGCACTTTTCCCCACAAGACTCGATCGCCTCCGTTTGGTTTCTCGCACTACATGGTGTTTGAGAAGACGGATGACCGAGACATAGCCTTTCAGAAGTGCTAGCACCTTACGATGGATAGACCGTTACACCTACTTTCCCCTACATCTGCTAGTCTACCCTGTAAGAGTTCGCACGACTTAATCAACTATGCTAGAGCCCATAATAGCTTGTGGCTGCACACGGAAGTTTCTAGTATGAATAATCTCATGATCCCTTTGAGCCTGGGTGGCGGTCCAAAAGAAAACAGGCAAGTCCTAGACTACCCAGGTGCCTCAATCCACCCAGATGTGTGTTTAAGTTGCCACCTTAGATAAACCATTAATTAACAAACTCACATCTGTCATGGATATCACTCACCCAATCCACGTCTACTAGCATAGCATAGCATAATGGCAAACGTAGAAGTAACTCCCAAAGGTTTGAAAATAAACAGGTAATAGGTACTACCTCAACTACTCCCCAATACCCACATGTTATCAATCCTACTCATGCAATGTTTGAGGGTGAAACTAAATGCATAAAAACTGGGTATGAAAGGGATATGATCAAAGTGTGAACTTGCCTGAAATGTTGATGAAGATGATTCACACTCAAAACTCTTGATAGTTCTACTCGTCACACTCCGGTCAATCTATCGTAAGCAAGCAATAGTAATCACACATAAGCAATCACTCAAAAGATCGGAGAGAACAAAGAAAACAATTTGGAAAACGTCAAAACCAAGCAGATAACTCTTGCAACATAAAACAATTTCTAACAGTACCAAAATATGTAAATTTGGCCTTATCAGAAAGTTTAGGTCAAGAGCTTCGATTTGCAAAAAGAATTAACTCAAACGGAGCTACGAAACTCAAGTTATGATCCAACGAAGTTTGAATTCAAATCTGATCTAATTCAAATTTTAAACTTTTCAAAAACTTGTTTGAGTTGGATTACTGGATAGAGGAGATCATAACGAAGACGTGAGCGTTGGTTTCGTTGAATTTGGACAAACGGTGTAAAAGTTATGACCGTTTGAAAACCAGGGGTTGATCTGTAAATAATTATTCACAAACGGGTCCCTGGCAGAAATTAAAAGAAAAAGAAAAAAACTATCGAGCAAACGCTCGCTACAGAGTCCTAATGAATGAAAACGTTCACTAAAAGATCTAACCTAGCGAACATCCACTAAATAACTAGGTTAATAAAACAAAACCGGGTTTAACAAAAAAATGAAACTGAAAATAAACCGGATCGGACCGGGCGGTTTTTTTACCGGTCCACGGCGGGTCAACGGCAACGGCGACGGTTTCTGGCGAGGCGACG
>NC_041384.1:391768558-391817014 GCF_002162155.2 Triticum dicoccoides
GGCGGGCACTGGGCGGCGCTAGGCGGCGCGAGGCAGCAGCGCGCGGGCGGCGGCGGCGAGCGGCGTGGCGGCGCAATTCGGGCGGTGGCGGCGGCAGCAAGTGCGGCGGCGGCGCAGCGAGAGAAGAGAGAGGGGCCGGGGCCTCGGGCATTTATATGCGGGAGGGGGCAGAGGAGACGTTGAGGAGGGGTAAGCAGAGGCGGCGGCGAGAGTCCTGGCGGCGTACGGCGTCGGCGACGATGGCGTGCGGCGGCAGGTCTCCCACTCGGGGAGGGAGACGGCGCGGGGAACTGGGCAGGGCCAGCTGGCTGGGCTTCGGCCCAGTTGGCCCAGTCTAGCTAAGATTTTTTTTAAAAACATTTTTCCAGAGAAAGAAAAATAAAAGCAAAATAAATAAAAAATTTACATAGTCATATAATATCAAAATTTTCAGAAAAAGATTCTCTACGACATGAACATTTTTCTGGCATTAAATAAAATACACACAAATTCTAATAATTCAAAGAGTGCTACTGGTCTAATAAAATCCAACAAAATCATTTTAAAAAAATACCGAAATGATTTCAAATTAATTTTTCTCCAATTTTCTATTGTGGGGAATCATGTTACCCTATTTTCCATATATTTTATTTTTGGAGAAAAATAACTTGAATAAAACTCAAATAACTCCAAATTGAAAATAAATTCAAAAGAACTTTGAATTTAATTCTTTGAAACTCCCAACTCATATTTCATAATTTGAAGAAGTCATTTTATCTTCTCTCGTGAAAATCATTGAGTAGCATAAAGTTTCATAATTGAAAATATTTTCAAATGAAATTCAAATATTTTCAACACCCCTTGTCATTTAAATAAATGGAAGAAGTCATGTCATCTTCTCTCCAGGGTTTTGTGGTGAAAAGATTTTGAATTCATGGAGATCACGAATGAAAAATGAAAGTTTGGGAAAGTCCTTTTATACCCTCTCATTTAATTTTCAAAAAGTTTCGAATTCACTCACTTTCAGTCAATCAATCAAACAATCAATCAAATCCATTTATTTAATATAACATTCCAAAATTTAGAATTTTGGGATGTTACAAACGGACAACGGGGAAAATGCTTGGATGCATGAGACGAACACGTATGCAAAAGCGATGCACATGATGACATGATATGAGATGCATGACATGAACAAAAAGCAAAACGAAGACAAAACCCAACCATGAGGGAATCTAATAACTTAAAGCCGAAAATGGCAAGAGTCGGACTACAAATATGGCAAGTTACATCCGGGGTGTTACAACACTCCACCACTACGAAAGGATCTCGTCCTGAGATCTAGGACTGAAAGAACTCCGGATATTCGAAACGGAGGTGGTCCTCGCGTTCCCAGGTGGCTTCTCGGTCGGAATGGTGTGACCACTTCACTTTCAAGAATTTGATAGACTTGTTGTGAGTCTTGCACTCGGTTACTTCAAGAATAGCAACGGGATGCTCATGATAAGACAGGTCTTCTTGGAGATCAATCTCTTCGAAGTTGATGGTGTGGTCAGGAGTCTTGAAGCACGTGCGAAGCTATGACACGTGAAACACGTCATGCACATTTGCGAAGTTGGATGGAAGCTCAAGTTGATAGGCGAGATCGCCTCTTTTGCCAATGATCTTGAAGGGACCCACGTATCTAGGGGCAAGCTTCCCTTTGATACCGAAGCGACGAGTACCTTTCATTGGAGAGACGTGGAGGTAGACATGGTCTCCGATCTCGAAAGCCAAATCACGATGCTTGCTATCATAGTAACTCTTCTGACGCGATTTGCGCAGCTTTGAGATTTTCACGGATGACTTTGCACATTTCTTCAGCTTCTGTGATTAAGTCATTGCCAAGAAGTTGGCGTTCACCAGTCTCTGACCAATTAAGAGGAGTACGACACTTTCTGCCATAGAGAATCTCGAATGGGGCCCTGCCCGAACTCGCTTGGAAACTGTTGTTGTAGGAGAACTCGGCATATGGAAGACAATCTTCCCACATCATACCGAAGGAAATGACACAAGCCCTGAGCATATCTTCACGGATTTGATTGACTCGCTCGACTTGTCCACTAGTTTGAGGATGGAAGGCTGTGCTGAAGCGAATGTTGGTGCCCATGGCCTTCTGAAAGGAGTCCCAGAACTTAGAAGTAAAGATGCTTCCACGATCTGAAGATATCAACTGCGGAATGCCGTGCAAGGAGACAATCCTGGAGGTGTATAGCTTTGCCAGCTGAGCTGCTGTGATAGATTCTTTGATAGGAAGAAAATGAGCCACTTTAGTAAGCTTGTCGATGAAAACAAAGATAGCATCATTTCCACGCTTGGACTTGGGAAATCCAGTCACGAAGTCCATCTCAATATGGTCAAACTTCTATTCTGGAATAGCAAGAGGTTGGAGGAGACCAGATGGCCGTTGGTGTTTGCTTTCACCCTTCTGCAGACATCACATTCATTCACGAACTGAGCAATTTCTCGCTTCATTTGAGTCCACCAATACGACTGCTTGAGGTCATGGTACATATTTGTACTTCCAGGATGAATGGATAGAAGGGAATTGTGAGCCTCGTTCATAATTACTTTATGTAGATCACCCTTAGGAACCACAATTCGATCCTCGAAGAATAGAGTGTCATTGTCAACAAGGCGATAGCACTTGTGCTTGGGTTGACTCTTGGCAATCCCATTTTTCACCTTCTTTACCATGGCATCAAGAAGTTGTGCTTCACAAATTTGATCTTCCAAAGTAGGAGAGACTTGGAGGTTGGCAAGAAAACCTTGAGGAACAACTTGGAGATTCAGCTTGCGGAAAGCTTCACAAAGGTCTGGTTGGAAGGGCTTGAGAATTAAGCTGTTGCAGTGAGCCTTCCTACTCAAAGCATCTGCAATGACATTTGCCTTGCATGGAGTATATTCAATACTTAGATTGTACTCTTGAATAATTTTGACCCAACGAGTCTGCCTGAGGTTGAGGTTGGGTTGAGTGAAGATGTACTTGAGGCTCTTATGATCAGTGAAGATGTCCACTTTCCTTCCCAACAAGAGATGTCTCCATGTTAAAAGAGCATGGACAACTGCCGCCAACTCGAGGTCATGAGTGGGGTAGTTCATTTTGTTGGGCTTCGACTGGCGAGAGGTATAGGCCACAACTTTATTCTCTTGCACTAACACAACACCAAGACCTTGCAAGTAGGCATCACAGAAAACTTCGAATGGTTTGGATTCATCAGGAGGAGTTAGAACTGGAGTCGTGACTAACTTCTCTTTGAGGGTCTTGAAATGGATGTCACATTAAGGCATCGAGACATACTTAACATGCTTCTGGAGGAGGTTGGAAAGAGGCTTTGCAATCTTAGACAAATTCTCAATGAATCTTCGACAATAGCTTGCAAGCCCAAGAAAGCTGCGAAGCTGCTTCACATTCTGAGGCGGTTCCCAATTCAAAATTGCAGACACCTTCTCAGGATTAACAGCAATGCCCTTGGCGGAGATGATATGGCCAAGGTAGAGAACCTCATCAAGCCAGAACTCACATTTTGAAAACATCGCATAGAATTGATGTCCTCTGAGTTTGTTGAGTAGCAATCCCAAATGCTTGGCATGATCCTCCTTATTCTTGGAAAAGACCAAAATATCATCGAGGTACACCAGGACGAAATCATTTGTGTAAGGGTTGAAGATGAAGTTCATCATGCGAGAGAACGTTGGAGGAGCATTGACAAGGCCGAAAGACATGACAGTATATTCATAAGAACCATAGCTTGTTCTGAATGCTGTTTTGGGGATATCTTGTTCATGAATGCGAAACTGATGATAGCCTATGCGAAGGTCAAGCTTGGAGAATACGTGGGCACCTTTGAGTTGCTCGAATAGCTCATTGATTGTGGGAAGTGGGTACTTGTTCTTTATGGTCTTCTTGTTCAATGGACGGTAGTCGACGCAGAGTCGTTCCGTTTGATCCTTCTTCTTGACAAAAGAACACCACAACCCCATGGATAAGAACTCGGTCAGATCAGACCCATATGCTCTTGTTCATCGAGTTGTTTCTTTAGCTCCTTCAACTCTTCTGGTCCAAGCTTGTAAGGACGTTTGCTAACAGGTTCCGTGCTAGGCTCAAGATCGATGACTTATTCAACTGGCCGGTGAGGAGGCATTCCTGGAAGCTCTTCTGGAAAGACGTCTTGATATTCACAAACGACTGGAATCTGAGAGATGGCATTCAACTCGCCCTTCTCGTTGAGAGAAAACAGTCGAATGGTATCGTCACGAGCAGCATAGATGATCACATCCTCAGACGAGTGTGTCACTTGAATCTGCCTGGCAGCACAATCAAGCTGAGCCTTGTGCTTAGAAAGCCAGTCCATGCTGAGAATTAGATCAATATCCGAGTCACCAAGGACCATTCGAGAAGACAGAAATCTATAGTCACCCATCTTGATAGAAACATTCGTGATCATCGTGGTAGCCCACATAGACTTGTCCGGAGAAACCACTCCCATGGGTTTACCAAACATTTCTGAAATGAAGTCATGGTTTGAAATAAATGATCTTGACATGAAACAATGTGATGCACCCGTGTCAAAAAGAACTTTTGCAGGAATAGAGTTAACTGGAAAGTTACCCATGATCACTTCTGAAGAGTCCTCTGCCTGAGTTGTGTTCATCATGTTGACCTTTGCAAACTTGGAATTATGCTTGACCACTGCATTGCTAGCAGATCTCATGGGAGGAGGAGGCGGAAGGTGCCTTTGGTTGAAGCATTTGTTTGCATAGTGCCCTTTCTGCTAACACTTGTTGCAAGTAACCTCTGAGAGTAGACGGTGATAAGGAGCACTTGACCTTGGAGCATGAGACTGCGCTTTGTTCTGATAGCCTGGGTTTGGTGGGTGGGAAGATCCATTGCCACCTTTACTCTTCTACTAGTAAGGCTGACGGAACGGAGGAGGAGGAGGCAACCAGAACTTCTGTTGCTTAGCTACCACTTGAGATGAAGAAGACGATTGAGTTGCATCCCTGACTCTCTTCTTAGAAGCATCACACCTGAGCTGAGCGGCCTCTTGCTTTAGTGCCATGTTGTAGAATTCATCATACTTGGTCGGCTCAAAAAGCATAAGAGCTAATTGCAGATCTTCTCTGAGGCCACCTCTGAATTGATAAATCATACTCTTTTCGTCAGGGACGTCTTGTTTAGCGACGCGAGCAAGCCTCTAAAATAGGATGTTGTATTGGTAAACAGACAAGTTGCCTTGCTTGAGATTGCGGAACTCCTCACGCTTACTCTCAGCAACACTTCATGGAATGTGGTGAGCTTTGAAGTCTCGGCGGAAATCATCCCAGGTAATCACATGACCTCCTCTGGAATCTTTGTATTGTTGATAACACTCAGCAGCTTGGTCTTTGAGTTGGAACGAAGCAAACTTGACAAAGTCCTCAGGCCTGACATTGCTACACTCAAAATGTTTGCAGATATACACGAGCCAGTCGTCGACGTTTGTGGCCTCGACACAGTTACTGAAGGACTTCGGCTGGTTTGCGAGGATCTGATTGAGGGTAGCAAACTGAGCCTGATTGTTGCCTTGGCCTTGATTTCCTTGGTTTCGCTCTTGCAAGAGTTGCAAAAGCATCTGAGTGTTGGCGTTGGTGGCGGCCATGACAACTTGCCATGCCTCCGGAGGTGGAGGTGGTGGCGGAGGTTCCAGATTTTGACGCGTTGGAGGAGCCATCCTGAAGAGGTTGACATCCGTTAGCATCTTGAAAGACATATATTCAATCTGAATCGATGGATTGAAATTGCAATATATAGCCTTAACATTCGAACAACAATGAACGAATGCATTCCAAAGTAAATCATCACACTTCCATAAATTGAGAAGCCACTTAGATATATATAGATGAATAAAGCAACAAGGTATGGATATGAACAAATAATTGGTAAGGATTACCCAATCACAAACCAAATATCCGCGGGAAGAAATACTAGAGCTACTTGAATTCCCACCTATAAAACTCCCGAAACTTTCTGGTTATGCAATCAGGTGTAGGGGATACAGGGGAAGCATAGTATCTCACCGAAAACTAGCAAATCCTACATCCAGTTGTATCCATCCTTCAACACATAACCAAGAAACCTTCGGAAATGATTTACCTCAATCTTTGAAAAGCATCCATTATACGAGTTATGGCAATGCTCCCGAACTCCCGCCCCAGTACTGGGTGGCGTCGAGGTTATCTCACCAACAACTGCATAAAAAATATTTTCGATGTCGGCAAACTCAGGTATTCTAGAACTGCAACGATAAAATTGTGACGACAACACCTCGGAGCTCAACTCCCCGAGACACTGCCACAACCCCTAAATGTCAGCAGGCACCAAGAACAATGTTCTCATCACAAAACCATCGGAACGATTCCAAGATACCCGCGTGATCCAAATTTTTTTTTGTGAAATTTGAGAAGAGAAGAGTCAAAACTCTATGTGAGGATGCCTCACCAGAGCGACGAAGGGACTGAGGAGTAAAAGAATCCTAATCTCCGATATATATATAATCCTATAAGACTCAAAACATTTTTTTCTAGACTCAACAACGTCAGTGATTCGATCAAGTAGGGGGATCCTAAGTCGGGGAAGGCTCTGATTACCAACTTGTAACACCCACGATGCGGCTATATCTCACACGTGTCGGAGCACGACTTAGAGGCATAACCGCATGGTAGGCATGTCGCAAGAGGGGTAATCTTTACACATCCCATGTACTGAATAAGAAAGGGATAAAGAGTTGGCTTACAATCGCCACTTCACACAATACATAAATATATCGTACATCATCCAGAATACAATCAAGGTCCGACTACGGAACCAAAATAAAGGAAGACAACCCCAAATGCTAGATCCCCGATCTCCCCAACTGGCCTCCTCTACTGATCATCGAAAAATACACGTAGTAACGGCCAGAATCCTCTTCGAACTCCCACTTGAGTTCGGTAGCGTCTCCTGCACTGGCATCATCGGCACCTGCATCTGTTTGGAAGTATCTGTGAGTCACGGGGACTCAGCAATCTCACACCCTCATGATCAAGACTATTTAAGCTTAAGGGTAGGAAAGGGTAGTGAGGTGGAGCTGCAGCAATCACTAGCATATATGGTGGCTAAATTACGCAAAAGAGAGCGAGAAGAGGAGCAAAGCACGGTCGAGAAGCTAAAATGATCAAGAAGTGATCCTGAAACTACTTACGTTCAAGCATAACACGAGACCGTGTTCTCTTCCCGGACTCCGCCGAAAAGAGACCATCACGGCTACACACGCGGTTGATTCATTTTAATTAAGTTAAGTGTCAAGTTTTCTACAACCGGACATTAGCAAATTCCCATCTGCCCATAACCGCGGGGACGGCTTTCGGAAGTTCAAAACCCTACAGTGGTGTCCGAACTTAGCTCATCACAAGCTCTCACGGTCAACGAAGGATATTCCTTCTCCCAGGAAGACCCGATCAGACTCGGAATCCCGGTTACAAGACATTTCGAAAATGGTAAAACAAGACCAGCAAGACCACCCGCTATGCCGACAAATCCCGATAGGAGCTGCACATATCTCGTTCTTAGGGCACATCGGATAAGCTAAGCATACAGGAACCAACATAACCCAAGTTGCCACGGGACGGTCCCGCACGGTGCTCTAGTTTTGGACCAACACTCAGAGGAGCACTAGCCCGGGGGTTTAAAATAAAGATGACCCTTGAGTCTGCGGAACCCAAGGGAAAAGGCTTAGGTGACAAATGGTAAAACCAAGGTTGGGCCTTGCTGGAGGAGTTTTATTCAAGGTGAACTGTCAAGGGGTTCCCATAACACCCAACCGCGTAAGGAACACAAAATCAAGGAACATAACACCGGTATGACGGAAACTAGGGCGGCAAGAGTGGAACAAAACACCAGGCATAAGGCCGAGCCTTCCACCCTTTACCAAGTATATAGATGCATTAAATTAAACAAGATATAATAATGATATCCCAACAAATATCCATGTTCCAAACATGGAACAAAATTCATGTTCACCTGCAACTAGCAACGCTATAAGAGGGGCTGAGCAAAGCGGTAACATAGCCAAACAATGGTTTGCTGGGAAAGGTGGGTTAGAGGCTTGACATGGCAATATGGGAGGCATGACATAACAAGTGGTAGGTATCATGGCATAGTAATAGAGCGAACAACTAGCAAGCAAAGATAGAAGTGATTTCGAGGGTCTGGTCATCTTGCCTGCAAAGTTCTCAGAGTTGATGAAAGCTTGATCCTCGTATGCGTACTCAATGGGTTCCTCGATCACATACTCATCTCCTAGCTCTACCCAAGGCAGGAACACAAGAAAAAGACCAACAATCAATCACGGTGCAATGCGCAAGCAACATGATGCAAAACATGGCATGACATGCAGGATCTGATATGCAATGCATATGCATGCTCCAGAAGGAAAAGGATGAACAAGGCATCAACTTGGCAAACCAAGTGTGCCGCTGGAAAGATGAGATGATTTTGGTCGAAAACCATATAAAGATCACCAGAATCGGATGCAGGGTTTGCAAATGGCAAGCAAAACAAGAATGGCACAATTCTGCGATTAACAACACGATGCCATCTAGAATGCAACAAGAAACTAAGCTAATGCACTCCAACATAATAACAAAGCACATGGAAGTGATCTACTCAAGATGCTTGACAAAATATGAACACTGTGCTACGGCTAAATCACACAAGAGCAGGTTCAAACAAGAATGGCAAAAGTGCAAAAGATATCAGCATCACAGACTTGGTGAAAACACTAACATGCCATGAATTAACATCAGGAAGCAATGTTTAGAGCAAGGAAAAAACATGCTATAGGAACATATCATACCAAACGAAGGCTTTGCATGAATCTACTCAAATCATAGAACAAAAGTCCCTTACTAATCAAGAGCCAAAAAGGCACAGAAAATATGATGGCACCCATGTAAACATAGCAAGTTTCGTTAACAGATTCAGACTTAGCAGAAAACTGAGCATGGCAAAAGCAGAATTATGAAGGCATCTTTGCAAGCTCGATTCACTCACGACAAGGCATTGCATGACAAACTAAGCATGCTACCAGAAATAAGACATGTTCATGAAGCTAACCATGGTAAGAACAAGCTCATAGCATACATGGATCAACTACAACAACCTTGGCAAAATTGATTAACATGTAAACAATCTGCCAGGAACATTTTATAGCAAAAGTAGAGCAAGATTAAGACATGCTAGGGCACTCCATAATTGCAAATAGGGGCATGGATGGATAGAGCACAACCATATGTCCAACTCATCCTTACTGAAGAGACTCAAACAAAGCATGCATCTCACTGTAGCATCATGTTTACATGGCATAAAATAACAGCAGAGCAATAACTTAGTAAGATTCTAAGTCCCTGAAATCAGCAATATCACGAGGGCTCCTTTGCATGCTTGTGCTAGTCACCACAAAAATACATGGCATACACCCCTGTAAAGATGGCATGGCATAGATCAAAACACATGTAGAGCTCATGCCCACATGCAACACACATCAAATGTAGCAAAATGACAAATCCTCATACTCTAATAAGAACCAGCACCTAACAATTTATAGCACTCTTGCATCAACTATTTGTGCATCAATATGGACTCAAACAAGCATGACACAATGGAACAAAATGAAGAGCACATCCTGATGAACATTTTGATATATTGCACGCACAAAACGGAGTAACACAATGAAGTTATGGCATGATGAACAGGGCCTGAAAATGTGAGGGGAAAAGGACTTGGAGAGAAAATTGGACATGTCCGGCTGCGGGAATTTTGTCCAGCGGCGGAGAGGGGAAAATGCTAGGGTTTCATCCGGGATTTGGAGGAGGGGTGCGCATATTTATACGTAGAAGGAGGTAGGAGTGTTCAAATGAGGTGTAGTTTTCGGCCACGCGATCATGATCCGACGGCGGAGGACATGGGATAGGTTTGGATGAGTTATTGGGCAACTTTGGAGGGGTGTTGGGCTGCAACACACACGAGGCCTTTACGGTTCCCCGGTTAACCGTTGGAGTATCAAACGGACTCCAAATGGCACAAAACTTGACAGGCGGTCTACCGGTGGTGTACCAAGGCCGCTTGGCAAATGTCGGTCCATTCCGAGAAAGTTTAACACCTGCTCATGAAAAGAGGCAAAAGGGGGCGCCGGAGGACGTAGGAGTGTTGGATTGCAAAACGGACAACACGGAAAATGCTTGGATGCATGAGACGAACACGTATGCAAAAGCGATGCACATGATGACATGATATGAGATGCATGACATGAACAAAAAGCAAAACAAAGACAAAACCCAACCATGAGGGAATCTAATAACTTAAAGCCGAAAATGGCAAGAGTCGGAGTACAAATATGGCAAGTTACATCTGGGGTGTTACAACACTCCACCACTACGAAAGGATCTCGTCTCGAGATCTAGGACTGAAAGAACTCCGGATATTCGGAACGGAGGTGGTCCTCGCGTTCCCAGGTGGCTTCTCAGTCGGAATGGTGTGACCACTTCACTTTCAAGAATTTGATAGACTTGTTGTGAGTCTTGCGCTCGGTTACTTCAAGAATAGCAACGGGATGCTCATGATAAGACAGGTCTTCTTGGAGATCAATCTCTTCGAAGTTGATGGTGCGGTCAGGAGTCTTGAAGCACTTGCGAAGCTGTGACATGTGAAACACGTCGTGCACATTTCTGAAGTTGGATGGAAGCTCAAGTTGATAGGCGAGATCGCCTCTTTTGCCAATGATCTTGAAAGGACCCACGTATCTAGGGGCAAGCTTCCCTTTGATACCGAAGCGACGAGTACCTTTCATTGGAGAGACATGGAGGTAGACATGGTCTCCGATCTCGAAAGCCAAGTCACGATGCTTGCTATCATAGTAACTCTTCTGACGCGATTGCGCAGTTTTGAGATTTTCATGGATGACTTTGCACATTTCTTCAGCTTCTGTGATTAAGTCATTGCCAAGAAGTTGGCGTTCACCAGTCTCTAACCAATTAAGAGGAGTACGGCACTTTCTGCCATATAGAATCTCGAATGGGGCCCTGCCCGAACTCGCTTGGAAACTGTTGTTGTAGGAGAACTCGGCATATGGAAGACAATCTTCCCACTTCATACCGAAGGAAATGACACAAGCCCTGAGCATATCTTCAAGGATTTGATTGACTCGCTTGACTTGTCCACTAGTTTGAGGATGGAAGGCTGTGCTGAAGCGAATGTTGGTGCCCATGGCCTTCTGAAAGGAGTCCTAGAACTTAGAAGTAAAGATGCTTCCATGATCTGAAGATATCAACTGCGGAATGCCGTGCAAGGAGACAATCCTGGAGGTGTATAGCTCTGCCAGCTGAGCTGCTGTGATAGATTCTTTGATAGGAAGAAAATGAGCCACTTTAGTAAGCTTGTCAATGACAACAAAGATAGCATCATTTCCACGCTTGGACTTGGGAAATCTAGTCACGAAGTCCATCTCAATATGGTCAAACTTCCATTCTGGAATAGCAAGAGGTTGGAGGAGACCAGATGGCCATTGGTGTTTTGCTTTCACCCTTCTGCAGACATCACATTCATTCACGAACTGAGCAATTTCTTGCTTAATTCGAGTCCACCGATACGACTGCTTGAGGTCATGGTACATCTTTGTACTTCCAGGATGAATGGATAGAAGGGAATTGTGAGCCTCGTTCATAATGACTTTACGTAGATCACCCTTAGGAACCACAATTCGATCCTCGAAGAATAGAGTGTCATTGTCATCAAGGCGATAGCACTTATACTTGGGTTGACCCTTGGCAATCCCATTTTTCACCTTGTTTACCATGGCATCAAGAAGTTGTGCCTCACAAATTTGATCTTCCAAAGTAGGAGAGACTTGGAGGTTGGCAAGAAAACCTTGAGGAACAACTTGGAGATTCAGCTTGCGGAAAGCTTCACAAAGGTCTGGTTGGAAGGGCTTGAGAATTAAGTTGTTGCAGTAAGCCTTCCTGCTCAAAGCATCTGCAATGACATTGGCCGTGCATGGAGTATATTCAATACTATGATTGTACTCTTGAATCATTTTGACCCAACGAGTCTGCCTGTGGTTGAGGTTGGGTTGAGTGAAGATGTACTTGAGGCTCTTATGATCAGTGAAGATGTCCACTTTCCTTCCCAACAAGAGATGTCTCCATGTTAAAAGAGCATGGACAACTGCCGCCAACTCGAGGTCATGAGTGGGGTAGTTCTTTTCGTTGGGCTTCAACTAGCGAGAGGTATAGGCTACAACTTTATTCTCTTGCATTAACACAACACCGAGACCTTGCAGGGAGGCATCACAGAAAACTTCGAATGGTTTGGATTCATCAGGAGGAGTCAGAACTGGAGCTGTGACTAACTTCTCTTTGAGGGTGTTGAAAGCAATGTCACATTAAGGCGTCCAGACATACTTAACATGTTTCTGGAGGAGGTTGGGAAGAGGCTTTGCAACCTCAGAGAAATTCTCAACCAATCTTCGACAATAGCTTGCAAGCCCAAGAAAGCTGCGGAGCTGCTTCACATTCTGAGGCGGTTCCCAATTCACAATTGCAGACACCTTCTCAGGATTAACAGCAATGCCCTTGGCGGAGATGATATGGCCAAGGTAGAGAACCTCATCAAGCCTGAACTCACATTTTGAAAACTTCGCGTAGAATTGATGTTCTCTGAGTTTGTCGAGTAGCAATCTCAAATGCTTAGCATGATCTTCCTTGTTCTTGGAAAAGACCAAAATATCATCGAGGTACACCAGGACGAAATCATTTGTGTAAGGGTTGGATATGAAGTTCATCATTCGAGAGAACGTTGGAGGAGCATTGACAAGGCCGAAAGACATGACCGTATATTCATAAGAACTATAGCGTGTTCTAAATGTTGTCTTGGGGATATCTCGTTCACGAATGCGAATCTGATGATAGCCCATATGAAGGTCAAGCTTGGAGAATACTTGGGAACCTTTGAGTTGCTCGAATAGCTCATTAATGTTGGGAAGTGGGTACTTGTTCTTTATGGTCTTCTTGTTCAATGGACGGTAGTCGACGCTGAATCGTTCCGATCCATCCTTCTTCTTGACAAAAAGAACCCCACAACCCCATAGAGAAGAACTCGATCGGATCATACCCATACACTCTAGTTCATCGAGTTGTTTCTTCAGCTCCTTCAACTCTTTTGGTCCAAGCTTGTAAGGACATTTGCAAACAGGTTCCGTGCCAGGCTCAAGATCGATGACGAATTCAACTGGCCGGTGAGGAGGCATTCCTGGAAGCTCTTCTGGAAAGACGTCTTGATATTCACAAACAACTGGAATCTGAGAGATGGTATTCAACTCGCCCTTCTCGTTGAGAGAAAACAGTTTAATGGTATCGTCACGAGCAGCATAGATGATCACATCCACAGACGAGTGTGTCAATTGAATCTGCCTGGCAGCACAATCAAGCTGAGCCTTGTGCTTAGGAAGCCAGTCCATGCCGAGAATTAGATCAATATATGACCCACCAAGGTCCATTGGAGAAGACAGATATCTATAGTCACCCATCTTGATAGAAACATTCGGGATCATCGTGGTAGCCCTCGTAGATCAAAACACATGTAGAGCTCATGCCCACATGCAGCACACATCAAATGTAGCAAAATGACAAATCCTCATACTCTCATAAGAACCAGCACCTAAAAATTTATAGCACTCTTGCATCAACTATTGGGGCATCAAGATGGACTCAAACAAGCATGGCACAATGGAACACAATGAAGAGCACATCCTGATGAACATTTTGATATATTGCGTGCAAAAAACGGAGCAACACACATGAAGTTATGGCATGATGAACAGGGCCTAAAAATGTGGGGGGAAAAGGACTTGGAGAGAAAATCGGGTCAACCTTCGTTTTTGATCTGGATCTGGGGGCTCGCCGGAGACTTCGCCGGAGTCGGGACCGGAGAGAGATGGGGAGGACGCCGATTTGGAGGAGGGGTGCACATATTTATACCTAGAAGGAGGTAGGAGTGTTCAAATGAGGTGTAGTTTTCGGCCACACGATCGTGATCCGATGGCGGAGGACATGGGATAGGTTTGGATGGGTTATTGGGCAACTTTGGAGGGGTGTTAGGCTGCAACACACACGAGGCCTTTATGGTTCCCCGGTTAACCGTTGGAGTATCGAACGGACTCCAAATGGCACAAAACTTGACAAACGGTCTACCGGTGGTGTACCAAGGCCGCTTGGCAAATCTCGGTCCATTCCGAGAAAGTTTAACACCCGCTCACGAAAAGAGGCAAAAGGGTGCGCTGGAGGACATAGGAGTGTCGGATTGCAAAACGGACAATGGGGAAAATGCTCGGATGCATGAGACGAACACGTATGCAAAAGTGATGCACATGATGACATGATATGAGATGCATGACATGAACAAAAAGCAAAACGAAGACAAAACCCAACCATGAGGGAATCTCATAACGTAAAGCCGAAAATGGCAAGAGTCGGAGTACAAATATGGCAAGTTACATCCGGGGTGTTACATAGTCTAGGCTAGTCATAGTGGAAAGTAACTTAGACTACTCCAGTAACTCTATGATTACCCTAAGAGCAAGTACTACCTCCGTCCTGGTTTACTCTTCCTATTTTGTAGTATCAAAATTTGACCATAGATTTAACTGACAAAATGTTAATGCATGTCACTAAGAACTATATCATTGGATTCGTATTTGAACATAATTTCAAACGCTGTAATTTTTAGTGACATGCATTGGCATTTTCTTACGTAAATCTATGGTCAAAATTTTATACTAAATAAGAGGTAGTACAAAAGTGGGCTATAACAACCCTCCACTATGTAGGCCAAAACACGTGCCAAGTTCACTTGTGATGCATTTGGCATCGATGCCCCTCCATTGCTCACCTGGTGCCCCAATCTGGATCACCTACTTTGCTCCGGTGCCAAAACACTTGCGTGGCAGAGAGAGAGAGAGAGAGGACTGAGGCAATAAAAACACTTTTTTGGGAGAGTGAGAGGCTGGTGTAGTTGGTTTGATTGATTTTTTTATACATGTGGGTCTGTGTGCACAACGGTGCCAACTCTCTCACATCGCATGAGCGCTGCCAAAATCTTTTGATTTGACATCGATGTGTATTATGTGGCATACTTTTGCGAAATATGGCATCGACCACATAGTTGAAGGCAACAAATGCCCAAGCTCTTCACGTACTCCTTGGTAAATGAGAGGAAAGAGAAAGAGAGAGAGAGAGAGAGAGAGAGAGAGAGAGAGAGAGAGAGAGAAAATATCACTAGCCAGCCAACCCTACCGTATGAGCGAATGATATTGGTACCTCTTGATGAGAAGGCAATCTTATACAACCAGCTGCTCTAATATGTTCTCTTCTTTTAAAGATAAAAAAGACCCGAAAGTGAAAAATGTGCTGCACTATAACAATCTCATCAAATGCCTTGATCTTCATCTTACAGAAATTGATTTGATCGACTACCGAGGCAGCACATCTGAGATTAAATTGGCCAGGTTCTTTGTTCTAGAGGCAAGTGTGTTGTAATGATGTTTGGCGTTCTCTGGCGCAACAATGAATGGCGTGCTGATCACCGCAAGCGTCTAAGCCTAAATGAAAAAGTCTCCGCAGAAGATGAATTTGTTTTTAAACATCAAGTGGCCAGAGACTAGAAAACTTATTTGCCCATTAGTGACTTGTCAGGGCGGTGGATTTTAATTTGTACGATAATGCTGTATCCACCTAAAGTAATGAAAGTTCTTACATAAACTTCCTAGTAATTCCCTCTTCGTAGGTGCAGCATTACTCCTAACATTTGTAATATCATTTTGAAACTTGTAATATTGCCATGTCCTATTCCTGTGTTTTCAAAATCCTGCGAATCAAACAGGTCCTGCGTTGGTGATGATGTTATGCCTGCCATCTTTCACCAATAGCCGTCGGATCTAGATCTGGCGCATACAAACCAAACTTCTCCAGTTTTGCAAAAAGATGCCCGCACTTGTTCCCTATTTACAAACAACTCCTTGTCTCTCACAATCAACCTTATCTCCTCCCCACCACATCTAGAAGGCCATGGAAAAATCTGGCGCGATGGCCGCTGCCGGCGCCGTGCACCCCCCAATCTTGGTGTTCCGTGCAATGCACGGGCATCTACGCACGGGAAATTATGTCGAACACGGCTAGTTGTAAGCAGGCTAGGTCTACAGCCATGATGATAGTGACTGCAGACGGTGAGGCTGACTATGTTATGCCGAACATGGCGCCTATACTCAGGTGTCATCTCCGGCGTAGGGTCTTGTCACTTCACTGTGAGGAGCAACACATAATAATTTGACCAACAGGTAGTACAGTGCTACTACATTGGTACTACTACTACTACTACTACTACTACTACTACTAGCACCACTGTCTGGATTTAGTAGTACTACCACGTCCATCTGGATTTAGTATTTGACTAGCAATATCTAGTAATGCATGTCACAAAAAATGTACTACTCCCTCTATAAATAAATACATGGTGTATTGCTTTATTCCTATCGGCGAGATAACTTAATGTCTTTTTGCTAATTAATAGGATTACATGCAATGAACTAACCACTGCATGTGATGTTTGGTAGTCTCAAGTCATTGAAAGCATGCACGTGCACGGAGGGGGACGCAGCTTCATTGACTTACTGCACGTGCCTTTGGGTGTATGACACGTGGGTCTAACGGGTGGCTGGCCAACCTATCATACAACCAAAGGTAGGTGCAGTAGAGGGGCGAGGAGTAGATGGACAACACGCACGTGAATTCAACATAGTCTGTACTTCTCATATAAAGGCTACCGCCAGTCCAATCTACGAAATCCTATGCACCTACGCACCCAAGGGAAAGAGTGATCACTCCAATCGCAAGATCAGTTGACTATAAGCTAGACCCATGGAGGTGATGAGTGCGAGCATCAGCCGGCTGTGCCAGATGGTCCACGACGCCGGCCTACGGCCGGACTCCAAGGAACGTCTCCAGGTAGTGCTTGAGGCCGCCAGGGCAAGGGGCCGCTTGGATGACAGCTTCATCTCCTTGTTCGACGAGGTCCTCGTCGGCTTCCTCGACAAGTTCACCGTCGTCAAGAAGCTCGCGGACGACCTTGACGTACGCCTCCAGCCCATGCACCCAGGCTCTATGATGCCTGCCACCCTCAACGGCCTCTATGGTGACAACCTCTTTGACGCACTGGTGGCCCTGCGACTGCCCGCCGTAGCGCCGGAGAATGTCCACCTCGAGGTCGCGCTCGCTGCGCAGCGCCTGGCGTAGCAAGACACCATCGACATAATCACCCACGTCTACACGCAAATCATGCACAAGGACTACTACATGCAAGAGGAGGACGATAGGACACTGGCCTTCTTGGACCATAGGGCAACCTTGGATGGCATTGTTCGGAAGCACGTTGAGCTTGCCGCCAACGCCACTGCTCCTCTCACGTAGGTTGGTGACCCGATGCACTAGGGCATGAGGATGTCATTGATGGATCCGTATGTATCTTTATCTTTCCGTCAAATCCATGTAGTAGTA
The DNA here is from genome assembly GCF_002162155.2 of Triticum dicoccoides. NCBI lineage: Eukaryota > Viridiplantae > Streptophyta > Magnoliopsida > Poales > Poaceae > Triticum > Triticum dicoccoides. Next base: position 391,786,199 of record NC_041384.1, read on the forward strand.
TATGGTACTACTAGTAATTATCTTACCTTTTGCATCAACTTCATAATTTTCCTACGTACTCCATGCATGAACCGCGCCAGAACCAAACTTCTCATTACTCTAGGGAAATCGTTATTTCTATCTATCGATCGCGCCATGGAGCAGAACCAAATTTTACAAGTTACAAGTTCAAAAGGAAAAGCCTGCCGTGCTCGCGTCGCACCCCCACACGGTTGGTCCGGCACGCCGCTCAAGGGGGAATGCATGCTGTGTTGCATTTTGACTTACAAGTGGGACCGCAGTTGAGCAAACCGACTATTGGCAAACCCCCACTCGCCCACTGCACGATGGCTGAGAAAATAGGAGGGAGAAGAGATGGATGTAGCACAGACTCCGAGAAAATTGGTGTTGGATGGGATCCTTGTGGGTGGCGTGTGCCGTACCTCTAGACATGAATGCTAGCTATGGCCCATGCCACCCCACTATATTGAGGTGCTGGTTACGGAGAACAAATTTCCTGGAGTCCGTGCTCAGCCCTCCTCTATCTCTCTTCTCAGCCAGCCAGCAGACGCGCGGAGCCCATCGTATGTCTGCTCATATGCGGTTCCACATGTTAGTGAAAATGCAAGAGGACCCACTGAACCTGCACATCTTTCACCTCGACGTGCTGGTGATGAAAAACAAATCCAATAAAGATCTTCGGTGGCCGCTTTTGGAGTTACTCAAAAGTAGTAAGATTCTATTTACAGTTTAACCCAAGATGCACATCAGGTGGCTTCAACTACCACTTTATTTTCTTACATGACACGACCTGGATGCTGGATGTCCCACGTGTCAGCAAAAGGAGGAAGAACTCAACCAAATCTTCGGTTGTGCTCTCGGATTAGACTAGTTGTGCTAAATTAAAATTTTATTGTGTAGAATGGATGCAAGTTTTGGTATTGGGAAGAAGAGTACAACGATATATTGATAGAGCGCAATTTAGTAGATGTTATAGCACTTTTAGCTAGCATAGAGGCTAGAGATGAGACTAGTGCACTTGTTGATATAATAGAGGCTAGACACATCTACTTCTTTACACTCGAAGAAGAAAGAAGCACGCAAGATTGAGCCTCAGCAGATCAACAATGCATCGAGAAGGCACTAATCCAACTTACAGGAGCAGTTATGGAAGTTGGATATCTTCTAAAATGTATTCTTGTGGTTCTTCTTTTGTTTGGTCTTGCTTTTCTAGTAAAAATTTTGGTGATGTATTTCCATGTACCAAAAAATTAATGATGAAAAAAAGATATGTGTTTGCAAAGAAAAATGTACGCGGCCGAGATGCGTTCGCGCGTTCAGCGCACGTCCACCGCATCCGAGAAATGGCCCGTACACGACCCCATTGCCCTACCCAAATGGATAGAATCCAGGAAAACGAAGGTCCGTTTGGGTTCGTGCGTTGGAGTTGGCCTTACAAGTGGGACCGTAGTTGAGGAAACCGACTATCGGCAAACCCCCACCTCGCCCGCCATGCGATGGCTGAGTTAGATAAACGACGAGGTTGAAGAGATTGATGTAGCACAGACTCCAACAAATATGGTGTCAGATGGAAGTCGTGCTGGTGGCATGTGCCATACTCCTGGACGTGAATGCTTGTTCTGGCCCATGCCACCCTACTACTCCTACTACTTATAGTAGTAGTATCGAGGATTCTAGGTGTTGGTTACGTACATCGAACACATTAACATATGGCCCACCTCACACTGTGGCCAAATTTCCTGGAGTCTATGCTAGGTTAAAAAGTGTTCTTTGTGAGGATGCGTGGCTGGTCTCAAGTTTAAAACTTGTTGTATTACGTACGTAGAGGTAGAGATAGTGCAGCATGTGAAGCTAGTACAAATAGTGTACTATTGTTGATTGGCCTCATCTGATAACCTGTTACAATGCACGTACAATTATGTATTCGGAAAATATTTTTTTGCCTCGTCCCAGCACCTACTCAGAGAAGCGACTCGAAAGCCATTCATAAATTTAGTAAGTTTATCATAGGCATATCATTTTATTACATACAACAGGTCATCAACCCACAATGACAACGAGGATACATTTTAAATACTAAAGTTTTCATCACACAACAAATAACAGGCAATGAAATGAACTTCAACTCAACCAATCCTCGGCATTGGAAACACTTGCTTTGAACCACAAGTGATTCTCTGGGAATGGCCAGCTACTTTCAATCTTGAGACCAACACAGGACTGATCATCCAGGCTGAAGCGACCTACTATATCACGACTAGGGTAGGGAACCACCGCAATGTCCGACGTATAGATACAATTTCTTATCATAAATGGTAGTAACGTTGTGTCAACAGCAATTGGATCGCCTTTCACCATCATTGGATAGTTTTGTCCAAGGAAGAGCGAGTTTGCTCCAAGACTATCAATATTGTACCAGGGAGAAGGTGTTGGCGCTAGCACAGTAGTATCCATCCCGAATACCATACAACGGGTGTTGGAATAGGTCCGGAGAGTGCGACCATGGGAGACAACACCTGCTTCCTTAGTAGTAACATCAGCAGTGGGCTGTATATAGACAGGAAGGGGTAATCCATCGGAAGTTGCCAGGCGCCACTGAGTATATTGGCCCTCCTCCTCCTCATCTCCCCCTTGGTTATAAAATTTTTCAAGTATAGGTGGTGGAATGTCCACAGGACCTTGGAAACACAAGAAGAAGGTTAATTAGTAGAGAAGGGAAACTTGCTAACTCGCATGCATGTGGATGAAACAATTATAATTATGGTGGAAGACAAACGTACCGAAACTATGAGGATCCCATGCAAAAATAGTGCCATGAGCGGTGGGAAAAAACACAAGATCCTCGTATTGAATTGCATCACAGTACACATCCGTGTATAGAAACTGAGTTTTGAGCAATATCCGTCCAGTCGAACCCCGAAGGACAGCAACAAGCTTGTCGAAGATAGCAACAACTTGATAGTTCTTGCAATTCCAAGAGTGGTTGGGAACTCGACAAATTGCTATCTTCCGTAGACGACAGTCACCATGATCATATTTGAACGTAAGTAGATCATCTGTGTGCTCAACCTCAGGGCACTCTGAGATTTTTGGAAGTGGAATCCGCTGAAGAGTGTACACATTCACAAGTTCCCACTCGCAATTGTACCCAATATAAACAACCCAATCTCCATTTGCGCTAGCCCAGGCCTTACCCTGAAGCAATGGCATCTTGACATCACATGTATCTTTATCAAGCGGCATCAACTTGCACAAGGCGAGTCCTTCGTCGTCCGCGCCCATGCGAACAGGCTTATAGCAAAGAAGATAAGGGAGATCAAACCACTCCTGGACCCTTGGGTTCCTTGTAATGATGTTATTAGTTGATTCGAGAATGTTCTTGAACGAACCTGCCATGCTAGCCGAGGTGATGACATCGCACCGATCAATGAGTTCCCCCACCACGTCATCTTTTAGATCGGGGCAAGAATAACGGGGTCGTTTCTGGCTTGTTCCCTCCATGGAGAAGACGATCGAACAATGGCAGAAGGAAGGGTGAAGGAAAATGGAGGAGGGAGGAAGAGCGTGCGACAGCAGTTCCAAATCAAGAGGGAAAGCGAAGAGTCGGTGGACGATTGCCAGTTTGCCACGGTACATGAAGAGGCGCCCCGGCCTACACGTCCTTTTAGAAATTGTACAAAAGGACTCGCCGTCATCTCACTGACATGTTGGAACGGGACCACATGTCAACGAAACATGGTGTGTAATTTCTCGTGCAAAATGCGATCTGGCCGCGTTGGCCCGAGGTGCCGCATTAGTTATCGACCTTTATTTTTTTTAACATACAATATGAGTGGATAGCTCCTGTGGTCATCACACGTGAGCGGATATATAGGTGGGCTAGGTGGGCAGGCGGCAACAATCTAAGTGCTAAAAGAGTTGATCCAATGCTTGGTTTTGTTTGGATTTTCCAACTATGACCATTGGATAGAGTGAATCAATGGCTTATGTTCAAAGTTATTCTCATAGTACTATAGAATGGTATAGGAACATGGAGAGATTTGGTTGATTTTATATCGCTGAATAATATAAAATATTATGAGTGCAAGCGCTCCACCCCGAGGTTTGTAGCTCCTTCTCGGTCGTCGGGAATCTATGTTCTTCCACTCTTTCGTTTAAGACATGAGCTTTGTTCATCCTGTTGCCGGCACGCGGGACATCTATATGCCTCCATTTTACAAAATCATACTATATGCCTCCATGACACGCGGGACATCTAGCATTAAGGTGGCGTGGCATGCAAGAAAATGGAGATATGCAGTGCGTAAGTGAGTCGTGCACTTCGATGGCACCTAGTACTACGCAATATTTTTTCTCCTCGATGGCACGTGACTAGTGAACGTACTCAATGACAAAGCATGGGATGGTAGCCATGGACATGGTCGACCCTTTTTAAAGAGAGGACTAATAAATGCGTAACTTTGATGTGTCCCGTCAACTCGCAGAACGACGAGAAGCTTGCTTACTACGCCTTCTCCCTCGCCAACGCGTGCGTGGTGGCTCGCAGCACAAGGAGAAACTTTTTCTTACAAGCGGTGGACGTGCAGCAGTTCATTTGGTGTCAGATTGCCAGAAGTAGACCATCATTATTGTTCAACTTCCGGAAGAGGAGAAGAGCCAAGCACAAGGTCACCTACTAACCTAGTACAATACTACTATAGCCAAAGCTGGTCCACCATTTTAGAGCATGGTTCATTAATATAGGAGGCTCTTGCAGCGGCACATCATTTAGAGCAAGTACTCTCTTTGTAGGATCAAAGGAAGTGAAACAAAAGTTGGAGTGGATGCTAGATTGCCAATTAAAACATGATTACATAGGGGGGAAATCCTATAGCATTCTATCCTATGAATCAAACGACCAATGTAGGAAAATTATGAGGGGGTCTCTCCAACAGTATTCCTCGGCTCGCACCTAACATCACGATGGTTGAACCTGGAGTCATTGATCTGGTACACGTGGCATCTCAGATCTGGTACTCCAATATTAGGTTGGCTCTATGTGATGTGGCAATTTCAAATAGTAACCGGATGCTGGCTGTACTACTATGGTACTCACACTCCAAGAAGTGACTCGAAAACAATTCATAAATTGAGTCTATGACACGCATTTGCAAATGTACCATTCATTACATACAACAAGTCAACAACACACAACGACAACGATGATACATGTTGGATTATAGATTATTTCCAACAAAACATTCTAGTAAATACTGAAGTTTTCATCACACAAAAAATAACAAGCAATGAAATGAACTTCAACTCAACCAATCCTCGGCGTTGGAAACACTTGCTTTGAACCATAGGTGCTCTGGGAAGGGCCAGCTATTGTCAATATCGAGAGCAACGCATGACTAATCATCCAGGCTGAAGCGGCATATATCAGGACCAGGGTAGGGAACCACCGCAATGTCCGAGGTATAGATACAGTTGCTTCTCATAAATGGTAGTAACGTTGTGTCAACAGTAGCTGGATCGCCTTTCACCATCATGGATAGTTTTGTCCAAGGAAGAGCGAGTTTTCTCCAAGACTATCAATACCGTACCAGGGAGAAGGTGTTGGCGCTAGCACACTAGTATCCATCCTGAATACCCTACAACTGGTGTTGGAATAGGTCCGAAGAGGGCGACCATGGGAGACAACACGTGCTCCCTCAGTAGTAACAATCTCATTCCACTGTATATAGACAAGAAGAGGTGATCCATCAGAATTAGTTGCCAGCCGCCACTAAGTATATAAGTTCTGCTCGTCCTCATGCTCGTGATCATCACCATCGTCATCTCCCCCTTGGTTATAATTTTTTTCAAGTATAGGTGGTGGAATGTTCACAGGACCTTGGAAACACAAGAAGGTTAATTAGTAAAGGGAAACTTGCTAACCCACATGCATGTGGCTGAAACAATTGTAATTACGGTGGAAGACAAATGTACCGAAAGTAAGAGGATCCCATGCAAAAACAGTGCCACGAGTGGTGGCAGCAAACACAAGATCCTCGTATTCAATTGCATCACAGTACTCATCCGTGTACAGAAACTAATTTTTGAGCAATATCCATGGACGAACTGTGGAATCAGTACAGAAGGCAACAAGCTTGTCGAAGATAGCAACAACTTGATAGTTCTTGTAATTCCAAGAGTGGTTGGGAACTCGACAAATTGCTATCTTCCATAGACGACAGTCACCATGATCGTATTTGAACGCACGTAGATCATCTGTGTGCTCAACCTCAGGGCACTCTGAGATTTTTGGAAGTGGAATCCACTAAAGAGTGTACACATTCAGAAGTTCCCACTCGCAATTGTACCCAATATAAACAACCCAATCTCCATTTGTGCCAGCCCAGGCCTTACCCTGAAGCGATGGCATCTTGACATCACACGTATCATTATCAACCGGCATCAACTTGCACATGGCGAGCACTCCGTCATCCGTGCCCATGCGAATAGGCTTATAGCAAAGAAGATAAGGGAGATCAAACCGCTCATGGACCCTTGGGTTCCTTGTAATGATATTATTAGTTGAGTCGAGAATGTTCTTGAATGAACCTGCCATGCTAGCCGAGGTGATGACATCGCACCGATCAATGAGTTCCCCCACCACGTCATCTTTCAGATCGGGGCAAGAATAACAGGGTCATTTCCGGCTTGTTCCCTCCATGGAGAAGATGATCGAACAGTGGCAGAAGGAAGGGTGAAGGCAAATGGAGGAGGGAGGAAGACCATGCGACAACAGTTCCAAATCGAGAGGGAAAGGCGAAGAGTCGATGGACGGTTGCCAGTTTGCCATGGTACACAAAGAGGCACCCCGACCTACACGTCCTTTTGGAAATTGTACAAAAGGACTCGTCGTCGTCTCACTAACATGTTGGAACGGGACCACATGTCAATGGAACATGGTGTGTAATTTCTCGTGCAAAATGCGATCTGGCCGTGTTGGCCCGAAGTGCCATATTATTTCTCGACTTTATTTTTTTAATGGCGTGCCGTTCAGTTTTGAAGCAAGACTAACTGGTACTGTTTAAAGAGAAAATATGAACTACTCTACCACTACTCCACCTATAGTACTAGTAGTATAAAAAAGATATATAGGCTGGAGCTTCAGAGCTTTCCTGCTAGGGGTTGCCCACTTGCTTATCACACTATCACCCTCTCTCCAGATATAAAAAAGACAGCCTCTCTCTCCCTCCACATCGGTGGTCACAGATCCACCAGGAAGAAAATGACGTGCAACAATGACGCACTCGTCATCGGCGAGCGAGGTCATGCACTGACGACAAGGCCGTCCTCTCAGACCTAGCGCCCGCGCGGGATGGCCTCCGTCCCCAAGCTCGCTGCCATAGTGTGTGCGGAGGACGACGACCACGAGCGAAGCCACTTCCTGTCGGTCCTCACGTATGCTACCTCTTTCGAACCATACCCTTGTTCTATTGCCCCATCTGCCATGTCGCTGCATGTGGATCTTTTTCCACTCCACCATCTTCCCAATTTGCTATCATCTGCTCTGCTGGTCACGCAGGAGAAAACCTTAATTTGCACTATTAAAGGAAACCCTACTTCATGCAGACTAATCTATGTCTGGGTTGAATAAGGAAAGGAAGGGAGACTGGACTGTCCAAGAGAGTAGGCATCGAACCCGCATCTAGGTTGAAAAGGGGAAAATCAGTAGCTAAGGAACGAGTCTCGTGTCTCTTGGTTGAAGAAGGGTAGAAAGGCATGATAGCGCAATAGAGAATGACCAGGTCGATCGGTTTGTTGTCCTCACATAGGAAAAAGGTGGCTAAACATAACAAAAATGGGACGTAATCCACATATTCTGCCTGGATATTTGTTGCTCTAGGCAACCATACCTCCCTCACCACTCTATGCATTCGTGGAGGTACATCGTACTGGTGCGCCCACTATTCGAATGGGCCTCCCATGCTCTCATTGTCACTTTTTTGCTGTTAGTATAACGCCAGTAGTCAAGTCAAGCAATGCTACTGCTAAAGTGACGCCACATTTAACTAATGCCGCACTCAGTCTAATGCCACCGATAAATTTAAGCAATGCCACTTAATGTCACTCGATTATTTCAGGGTTTGCTGTTGATTGTGGATGTATTAAAGATTTTTTAGCTAAGGCATTCTAATGTTGTTGCACAGCCAGTGTACCAACGATGAAACTTGTTACTACCTTCAGATTTTTGCACTGTTAATGCTTATAGATTACATACCTCACTTTCATGAGATAAGTTAATTTTTTTGTACAGTGTCACCTAAATGCCAAGGCGCTGATGTCATTTTATTTTGGTTAAACTACACAAAAAATTATGAAGACAAGAGGAAAGGTCAAGAGTGGGGACCTCCTCCTCCGGCTGTTCTCCCGATTCGTTCGATCAAGTTTTTATGTTTGATCGATTATCAAGATTGGGATAGAAATTTTTAAGGTCCCCCAAGTTCAAAATGATATTTACCTTGGAGGTACATGGTTTGCAATTTTTTGTACTATCACTAGTTAATAATGCTAGTTACCTTCAGACTTTTGTATTTGGTTTAATGCTCATGCACAGCTAGTATGCCAATGCTAAAATGTGTTACCTTTACATTTTGTATTGTTAATTCTTATAGAAATCTTCCAATGCCAGAGTTTATTAAAATCTATTCAGTAAAACCATTGTACTGTACCCTGTAATAAAATAACTACTCTACTGTTGCACTAGCCACTGGATTAGTGTATATTTGTAGTATTCAAAATTTCGAATGGTGTTGCATTAGCGTATGGACATAAATAAAGTGTGGCAAGCTTTCCCAGATATGTGCTCAAGAAAACTACTACTTGTTTTTCTAAATACTAGACGTTTGGGTACTTTAAAGTGAACCACGAAAACGGCTTATATTAAGGAAGAGAGGGTGTAGAGTTCACTCAAATTATCCCGGTAAAGCTAGTCACACCTTTGTTAAAATTAATGTTCATTATGTTATCGGAGGAGGTCTGTAAGTTTGTCTCTAATGCCTGTCGACTACATACCTAACATCATGATGTAATGTTAAGTCATTTCCTTTTTGTACAGTGTCACTGAATTGTCAAGGCAGTGATGGCATTTTATTTTAGTTGAACTGCACAAAATATGCTTAAAAGAAGAGCAAAGGTCAGGAATCAAGCATTCTTTCAGAAAGAACTATATATGCCTTTCTGACATCAGCCGATGTTGCCTTATTTATTCCTTCAAACAGGTGGGTAGAAACAGTCTTGCTACCTTCTCCCATTAAGAAATTGGAATGCTTATATTTGTGAGTCTATGCTTCAACTAGTGCCACTTTTATAGTAATCACACTTTCAATATATATGCAAATAGGGATGCTCGATTTTAGTGGAACCGCACAAAAAGTCCAACTGGTTCAACATTAGGAGCATGTTTTCTTCCAAACCTTTATATCCAATTGGTGGCACTATGAGTTGTTCATTGAGAAGGTACATGGTTTGCTACTATCTTGCTTCTCTTTCTGTACCGTCATTAGATAGTAATACTAGTGGTTTGCATGCGAATTTATTGGCAGGGTGGACCTACATTGGAGGTGCAGGACAGGATTCAATGATTGGATGCTCAATTTTGGTTGTATCGATTTCACCTCTTCCATCACTGCAAACGTGGATATCCTTGGTCTGATGAAGAATAGGCGCTATATTTCTGCTCTGAACAATAAAATCAATTCAATATGAAATTGCCCAGCGCAAAACATGACTATATCAAATTGTCCAGTGCAAAACATGACAGATGCTAAGCGGAAGAGGCATGTTTAAACCAAAAATACAAGGTGGGGTATATGTTTACTAGCTGCTTGATATTTTTGCATACAAAGATGTCTGCCTGTTGCTATTTGGCAAACACACAAAGTGACCGCAATTTTGGTTGAACTGCACAATATAATAGTATAGTCACTGCATGCAGTGCCATTTGAAAATAGACACAGAAAGATTGGATAGTCACTTCATGGCCTGTAGAAAAGTAGTATTGTACTATTTATTGGCCAACACTAGGTGCTTCATTGCTTTGGTCTGATTATACAATGGGCATCATTTTGCCTAAGTTAAAGGTGTATTCCGAAAATAGTCTCGCCGTGTGATCGAGAGAAGACCAAATCATATTGCAGTGGATGTTCCTCCATCATGTGTGGTTCATTCTCATGGTTCCAGCTGTTGGTGAAACCACTTACGTTTGCAAGAGGAATTGTAGAGTTCACAAACAAATTTGTCTTTCAGTCTGTACTGAATGTTGGCCAAGAGAAGCATCCATGTTAGTAGGAAAAACATATGTTTTTCTAGATCTTTGCTTTTGGAGCTACATATTTGTATATCATCTGTGAATCATTGAGATGCATTAACATGTTGATCTTATGTATGGGAATCGTACTAGTTGGTTTTAGTTGTGGATGATCTTTGCTTTTGGAACTACATATTTGTATATGATCCGTGAATCATTGAGATGCATTAACAGTTCCTTATATCTGTTCGCTCAGTGTTTACAAGTTACTGATCGATCACTAGCTAGCCTACTAATGCGCTCCTGGCAGTTTTAGGTGCGACACAAGATCCGAAGTGGCAGTTTTTTGAATAAAAATGCCTACCTCTGAAGAAACTGACAAGCTGCTCTAAAGAAAATGTCATGCGCCTCTGAAGAAAGTGCCAGTGAAAACGTTCGCAAATGCCTTATCTCCCAGCTAAAGTTCATCAACTAATGCCCTCGGCTGCGACTCGTTGCATGCTGCTCCATGTACTGGCTGTGAGCGATTTTGAGTGCCTGCATGCAGCCGGCCGTAATTAAGGCAGCTAACTGATGCGAAAAGGATGTACTTTAATTGTTGCGGGCCTTTGAAATCCATGGAATCATTGTTGACAAGGAGGGAGATGATTCGAGTGCACTCGTTTGACCGTCATGCCGGCGTGCGACCCAGCACGGATGGGATAGGACAGCACAATTAGAATTTCAGTTTCTCTAGTTTCCCACGGCAAGCTGGCGCGCTAAGCCATGCCTGCTTAATTATGCATTGAATTCCGATGACCGTCGTGCTACCTTCCGCCTATAAGTACCGTTTCTCGGCCTTCTATGGTGGCACCTTGACCCAACTCGCCCTATCCTCATAAGCCCCCACTGGACCGACATCGCTCGCCACTTATCCTCGCTCTCGCAACCTCCGCCATGCCCCTGCCCGTCCGTGATAGGCGAGGCCGGAGGCTGTGAACGCCAGAACTAGTGTTCGGTTTTTCACCGGAAGGTAGGCGAAGGGAGGAGGCATTCTATCGATCTTTAGATGGCAATGCGAAGATCAAGGACTTGTTGGAGCATGACCGCCTGGCGGAGGAGCAAGAGTTGTTGGAGCGCGACCGCTTGGCGGAGGAGCAGCATATCGCTGATTTGCGCCGCTAGCGGGACATGGAGCAGCAGTGTACCGACGCTCTGAGTCGCGAGCAGAGTGCCCGCAACTGGGCCGACTACGTGGAGGTCGGCGCCCGACAAATAGCCCTTGAGGCTGTCGGGCACGCACACGTTCGCGACACCAATTTTTACTACCAACTCATCAAGTGGGTTTCCCGCTTAGAAGCCGAAGCTTCGGTGGACCACGCCGGCATGAAAAGGGCCAACGCGCGCGAGCAATGCGCCCTATCACACCTCTGGCAAGTCCGAGGCGAGGCGGAGAACGTCGGTGCCGATGTTTAGCGTGTACCGTAGATGGCGGCCTGCATCGTCTAGTTAGCTAAGAGTAAGTTAGTACTTGTACGCTACTAGAGTATTAGTGGGAGTAGATAGTTAACTTGGCTATGATGGTTGTCAACATGGAAGTTCAGTACTCTATATGTGGATCAGACCTATTACTTTGCTCTGAATATTGAACTTTCCATTTGAACGTATGGAATGGGCTATTATTTTTTTTAAATGGGTTGTATTTGTCCTCCACGGGTTTAGAGGCTGACTTGTGGGCCTACCAAGTCGACGCGTACACAATCAGGAGATGATTATACGTGGAGAGGATGACAGCAGGGACCCGCCAAGGTCATGGCAGTACACAAGCAAGTGCCTCCTTATTTCAAGCCAATAAAAATGGCTCCTCCTAATGGATTTCTGACATCTGGGTCACATGCCATTGTCAACATAGTCAATAAACGAGAGAATTGCACAACGAGCGGCTGACACCAGGGACCCAGCAGCTCGCCTAGTGATTTTTGTTTTGGGTTAATTTGATAAATGCCACTACAAATCTGGTGTTTCTGAGAAATGCCACTGCAATTTCCAAACTTTGAAAAATGCCATTTCTGGTGGCATTTTTCGAAGTCTGGAGTGGCGTTTTTCAAAGTTTGCAAATTGCAGTGGCGTTTTCCAAAGTTTGCAAAAATTGCAGTGGCATTTTTCAAAGTTTGGAAATTGTAGTGGAATTTTTATGAATCGCCATAATTGGAGTGGCATTTATCTAATTTGTTTTTGAGACGGAAGCAGGGTGTCAATTGGGCTGTGCAGGGCACTCTGACCTGTCTAGACAGCCTTCTCTTTTATGTTTACCATGTACCAGCCCATTAGTTTTTTTCTTTCTGAAAATGGCTAGCCCAGTTTTTTTGCGATTTGCCAAGTACGCTTTGTCAGGCCTGTTGGGCTGCAAATCTTTCAAGACGAGGAGAGCTTCATTCGGCTAGATGAGAAAATGGCCTATCAGTAATGAGAAATGGGTTGTACATTTTTAAAACACATCAAACCGACAATTAGTTTCAAATTTCTTTTTTTCATTTCAAGATTTTAAATTGCATTAATTTTTATGCATGGACAATTTGTTAGATCTTATATTGATATACATTTATTTTTAAAATCATTTTGAATGTGACTCGAAATTTCAGGATTAAAAACAGTTCGGACCACACCGAAATATGCAAAATTTCATATAATTTTTAATCGTGGCCACAATATGGGCTGTAATGCTAACAAAAAGAATATGGGCTCCAAAAAAACCTTAAGAATTAGCAAATGGGCTGTACATTATTAGAAATAATGGCAGATGGGATGTATGTTGTTTCCACAGATTTGAGGCTTTCCTAAAAAAAGGTTGACGCACAAGCAGTGACTGTTGGATGTCCATCCAACAACCGTCATGCTTCTTCAATCTCTGCTCTTCCTGCTCCAGCCGCTCAAACAAGCGCCGATGGGACAGCCTGCTCCCTCCTCCCCGCGGCCGACTGTGCTGCCGCGCAGGACTCACCGCCCCACCGTACTCCCATCGCTAGCCTAGCCAGCCCTCTACTCACCCACACCTGCTGTTATTCTCCGGCAACGACAGAAGAACCAGTAAACCCTCGTACAGTCGTACTCCCCTCCGCGTGGGAAACAACTGCCGAGTCTTCCCTGCCTCCGTGTCGTTCCCTTCCCAGGCCTCGCTGTCGTCCACCGCCCTTGTGCTCTCAGCGCGGCCTGGTCAACGTGGTCAACGACCGACATGCATCTGAAGTGGACTCTACGTGGAGAGGTTGATAGCTGGGTCCAGGGCCGCACGCAAGGAAATGCCTCCTTATTACGTGCAAAATAATGATTCCTCCACCTAACATCTGGGACCCACCGAAAGGGCCTCTGTATTTCGCGAAAAAAATGTTACCTCCGCTGACAGCTCGGACCCACCAGCTGTATCTTCACACGCAAGGAAGTGCGTCCTTATTACGCACAAAAAATGAATATTCCCCCTGCTAGCTGGGACCCAGTATAGTGGCAGGCTGACTTGTGGGCCTACTAAGTTGACGGGGACGGAGGGCTTTGTCAACTTAGTCAATATGCATGATTCTAGCTCCAGTGACCGTACGATGTCCATCCAACGGCCATAGTGCTTCTTCAACCTCTGGTCTTCTTGCTCCAGCCACCCAAACCAACGCTGGTCGTGCCTCGTGCTCCTGCCTCTCGTGACCGGCTGCGATGCGCCGGAGGCCTCACCACCCCCAACTACTCCCACCGCTGGCCAGGCCATCCCTCTACTAACCCACACCCCCTGTTATTCTGCGGTGACGGCAGCCTCACACCGAAGCGAACCAGTGAACCCTCATAGTCCTCTACGTGTGGGCATCCACTACCGCCTCTTCCCTGGCTCCGCGTCGTCCCCTTCCTAGGCCTCGCCGTCGTCCACCACTCTGGTGCTCTCGGCGCGGCGTGGTCAACGTGGTCAAGGAACGACCTCCATCAGAAGAGTACTGTACATGGAGAGGCTGACAACTGGGTCCACGGTAGGTGCAAGGAAGTGCCTCCTTATTACGCGGAAAATAATTATTCCTCCACCCGATAGCAGGGACGCACCGGATGGGCCATCGTTTTTGGCGAAAAAACGTTTCCCCCCTGACTGTTGGGACCCACCGGATGGGCCACCGTATTTTGCGAAAAAAATGCCCCCCCACTGTCAGCTTGGACCCACCGGAAGTGCCGCCTTATTACGCACAAAAAAGTGAATACTCCCCCTGCTAGTGGGGACCCACCTTGGTGGGTGGCTGACTTGTGGGCCTACTAAGTTGACGGGGACGGAGTGCTTTGTCAACTTAGTCAATATGAACGATTCTAGCTCTAGTGACCGTACGATGTCCATCCAACGGCCGTAGTGCTTCTTCAACCTCTGGTCTTGTTTGTCCTGCCGCCCAAAGCAGCGCCGGTCATGCCGCATGCTCCTGCCTCCTGTGGCCAGCTGTGCTGCCGCGGAGGCCTCACCGCCCCCTACTATTCCCGCCGCTGGCCAGGCCCTGCGGCGACGGCATCCTCACACCATAGTCGAACCAGTGAACCCTCGTACTCCTCTCCGCACGGACTTCCACTGTCGCGTCTTCCCCAGCTCTGTGTCGTCCCCTTCCTAGGCCTCACCGTCGTCCACCGCCCTGGTGCTCTCGGAGCGGCGTGGTCAACATGGTCAAGGAACGACTTCCATCGGAAGACTAATGTACATGGAGAGGTTGACAGCTGGGTCCACGTCCGCAGCAAGGAAGTGCCTCCTTATTATGCGCAAAATAATTATTCCTCCACCTGACAGCGGGGACCCACCGGACGGGCCACCGTATTTCGTGAAAAAAATGTTTCCCCCTGACTGCTAGGGCCCACCACCTACATCTTCGCATACAAGGAAGTGTGTGCGGGCAAAAAAACGATTCGCTTCCCTGACTGCTGGGACCCACCAGCTACATCTTCGCACGCAAGCAAGTGCCTGATAGTCGGGACTCACCTGGTCGAAGCGTACGTAGCGTTGTCATTCTGGTTGCGAACATGTACGTACATACTAGTCGATGTAGAGGCGCGCACATGTCGTAGTAGAGGCGTGCATGTAGCATGTACACGTACGTATAGCGGTCAGGGTGCAAGAAAGTAAATACGGCCACGTACGTACATACGGGCGGGGTCTCGAACGCCTACTCGCGCGTACGTACGGCCAGGGCTCGTGTACATGGCTGGGTCGGAACAGAGAAACTGCGTCGTCGTCGTGTTCATGGGGAGGCAACGGAATGCGTCGTGTTCATCGGGAGGCAACGACACCTGTGGGAGCCAACCGGATTGGACGGAATAGCCGATGGAAACGAGGCCTGGCGTACCGTAGAACGGAGGGAACGGCCTTGTTCGACCGGCCACGGTCGAAATGTGATCCTGTTCATCGGGAGGCGCAAAACGGAGGAAACGGACCTCCTACGGTCGAAACAGGGTTCCTGTTGATCGGGAGGGGTGTGGTGTACCGCAAAACGGAGGAAACGGACTTGTGTTGGAGCTCTACGGTCGAAACAGGGGTCATGTTCATCAGGAGGGGTGTGGCGTACCGTAAACGGGACTCCACGGGATACTGTTCATCTCCACCGTCGACCCCCTCCTGATGAACGGGGCTACTGTTCATCCACCGTCGACCTCCTCCAGCCTCCACCTGCGACTGTTCATCCACGGGCTCGTGTTCATCCAGCCTCCACTACGCGCTACTCCACCGGCTACTGTTCAACCAGCCCTCTCCACAGGCTCCTTTTCAACCACCCCTCCACGGGCTACTGTTCATCCAACCCTCCACCGTTTACTGTTCATCCAGCACTCCACGGGGTGGTCCTGTTCATCCTGCCCTCCACGGGGTCTTGTTCATCCAGCCCCAACCAGCTCGATCGATTGGGGTCCTGTTCATCCAGAGGCAACACCACGGGGTCCTGTTCATCCACCACCACAGGGAACTGTTCATCCAAACCCCCCAGCAACGCTCACTGTTCATCCCGAGGTAGCATCGATCGGCTTCAGTTAGCAGCAGTAGCGAAGGAATCGCTCGATCGGGTTCAGTTAACAGCCATCGATAGATCGCTCGGGTTCAGTAACGCGTAGCCTGCAGTGCAATCGCTCGGGTTCAGTTAGAGCCCAATGCCTCACTCGGGTTCAGTTAGAGCCCAACGCCTCGCACTCACGCCCGTGTGTGTACGAGAGAAACACGCTTCGCTCGGCCCCGACCACCCACCGTAACCGGGAACACCCTGATATTTTCCTCGCCCTCACTTCTACCACGGTTTTTTCCGTCATGGACGGCCCAAAGAATGTCATGCAGCTGCGTCTCCGGCCCGCCAAGGAAGAAAAGTCCATTTTCTGTCATGATTTTTTGTCATAGAAGTAGGACCCCAGCACATCTATGATGATACCGGGTTTTGTCACAGTTATCGTCATAGACGTGTCATAAGTATGACATAATTTTTTTTCCTTCGGCCCAAAATGTCGCAGATGTGTCTTTTTTTTGTAGTGGGTGGTTGCGTGCGAGAGAGACATATGATGGGAGGGGAGGAGTGGACATGCCAGAGGGGTCAGGGGGGGTTGCGTGGTGTCTCCATCCAGCTCCCAGCGCCGGCGGAAGCAGGAGGTGGCTCAGGCGTGTGCCGGTGCACGACGACCACACGCGCGGCGTCCTTCTGGCGTGAGGTTAGTGGTGACTGGTGATGTCTACTATGCAACTTTATTTTTGTAGACACATGTTGGGCCTCCAAGCGCAAAGTTTTGTAGGACAGTAGCAATTTTCCCTCAAGTGGATGACCTAAGGTTTATCAATCCGTGAGAGGTGTAGGATGAAGATGGTTTCTCTTAAACGACCCTGCAACCAAATACAAGAAATCTCTTGTGTCCCCAACACACCCAATACAATGGCCAATTGTATAGGTGCTCTAGTTCGGCGAAGAGATTGTGATAAAAGTGTAATATTGATGGTAGAAATATATTTTTATAATCTAATAAATAAAAACAGAAATGTAGCAAATAGTAAACGGGCACAAAAACGGTATTGCAATGCCTGAAAATGAGGCCTAGGGTCCGTACTTTCACTAGTGCAACCTCTCAACAATGCTAATATAATTGGATCATATAACCACCCCTCAAAGTGCGATGAAGAATCACTCCAAAGTTCTTATCTAGCGGAGAACATAAGAATAAATTGTTTGTAGGGTATGAAAGCACCTCAAAGCTATTCTTTCTGTTCGATCTATTCAAGAGTTCGTACTAAAATAACACAAAGCTATTCTTCCATTCGATCTATCCTAGAGTTCATACTAAAATAACGCCAAAGCAATTCATATTCATAATACTCAATCCAACACAAAGAACATCAAAGAGTGCCCCAAGATTTCTACCGGAGAAACAAAGACAAGAATGTGCATCAACCCCTATGCATAGATTCCCCAATGTCACCTCGGGAATCCGCGAGTTGAGTGCCAAAACGTATATCAAGTGAATCAATACAATACCCCATTGTCACCACGAGTATTCAATTCCAAGACATACATCAAGTGTTCTCAAATCCATAAAAGCATTCAATCTGATAACAACGAAATCTTAAAGGGAAAAACTCAATTCATCACAGCAAGATAGAGGGGAAAACACCATACGATCCGACTATATTAACAAAGCTCATGATACATCAAGATTGTGACATCTCAAGAACACGAGAGATAGATTAAACACATAGCTACTGGTACAAACCCTCAGCCCCGAGGGTGGACTACTCCCTCCTCATCGTGGTGGCCGACGGGATGATGAAAATGGCCACCGGAGATGATTTGCCCCCCTTCAGCAGGGTGCCAAAAAGGGTATAGATTGGTTTTCTGTGGCTAAAGAGCCTTGCGGCGGCGGAACTTCTAATCTAGGTTAACGCCTAATGGTTTCTATATTTATATTATTTTTTGGTGTTGGTTTCACGCTAAGATGGGCCTTGAGGTGAGCACAACCCACCGGGGCAAGCCAGGCCCACTAGGCGCGCCCTGGTGGGTTGTGCCCTCCTCATGGCTCTTCTGGCCTTCCCACGGAGCTTCGGGGGTCTCTTTTGTTCCAAAAAAAATCATCAAAAAGTTTCAGCTCATTTGGAGAACTTTCATTTCTGCACAAAAAAACAACACCATGGTAGTTCTGCTAAAAACAGCGTCAGTCCGGGTTAGTTCCATGCAAATCATACCAAAACAATATAAAATTGTTGTAAACATGGCATGAATACTTCATAAATTATAGATACGTTGGAGACGTGTCAGCATCCCCAAGCTTAATTCCTACTCGTCCTCGAGTAGGTAAATGATAAAAGAAATAATTTATGAAGTGTGAATGCTAGTAAAGTGTATAAGTTTGATCAATGATAATTTCAATCACTTTTCCTAGCATCATAACAAAAATTCTTTCTTATAAAACTTCTCTTGAAACTCAACAACCTATGTTCCCAGTCACCAAGCAATTGCAATTCAACTTATTCAACAGAGTTTAAGTAAGAGCTCCACATACCAACCATCATATAGTCTTCTATGATTGCTAACACTCACCGAATACACATAAGCAAAACGTTTCAACCAGACACATAGAAAGATAGGGGCTTATTGTTTTGCCTCCCAACGTATTCACCTCAAGGGTGATGTCAAAAATAATAACTCATGCTACCCATATCCAATTGGATATATGTGCCTAGATCTTTCCTCACCACATGATGCTTGCCAAAAAAGAAAAAGAAAAAGGGAATAGAGAGAAAAACTTTGACTCTTTGCATAAAAGTAAATACTGAAAAGTAAAAGATAGGCCCTTCGCGGAGGGAAGCAGAGGTTGCATGCGCTTATTTATTTGTATGCTCAATCCCTTAGTGCAAAATAACATCACGTTGTATTGCCCCTTATGATAGCAACCTTTATTATGCAGTTTGTCGCTTTAATTCTTTGCCATCTGTGACACCCGGATAGTAAAGCTACAGTGAACCTCCGCTAATGATGCCACGTCACCTCGGTTGCTGTTGATAAACTCGCTCAGTTCAAAACCCAGTTCAAATTTTAAATTTTAAAATAAAAACAAACAACAAAAGTTTTCAAACAATAAAACAAAAATGTTCTGATTGTGGCAAATATTCCATACTAAATATTGGTGAAGAAACCATAATTCTATAAAGTATTTAAGTGCACTATATTAATTAAAACGGTAGCAAAACGATTATTTAAATACCTTTTATAATTAATAAAATGTCAAACTAAGTTATTTGGGGACTAGACTTTTTGTGACTGTGGACTAAGTTGAAATACCAATTTAGATGCTAAGTGAATATTTTACTAAAACTAAAATAAAACAAGAAAGAATAAATAAAAAGAAAATAAATAAAAGAAAAAAAGAAAAAGAGAGAGGCCCCCCTTCCCCACTGGGCCGACTGACCCAGCTGGCCACCGCCCCAGCCCCGGGCAGGCCGGCCCAACCAACCCCCACTACACCTGCCCCTCCACTACCCGGAACCCTAAACCGCTACCACCCCCACTCCCCTCGACCCCCCACTCTCTCTCGCATGCCCACCCTCCCACGCTCGATCTAGGCACCCGCCCGCACCCAAGGGCCCGACCTCGTGCCACCGACGCTGGCGCCCATCCCTGGCGCTACCCCATCACCTACTCCGCCCCGCCGCCGCTCGCCGCCTTGATGCGCCGAACCCGTCATCGGATCGCCACCGCCCTTCTCGACCTCTACTCGTTGCCGGACCTCCCCAGCCTCCCCCTCACCGAACCACCTCGACCCTCGTCGTCCCTCTCACTTCAACGCCCGTGAGCCACCTCCCCTCCTCCTCTCCCCCTGCATCGGCACCGCCCATCGCTGGTCCCTGCACCACACCTCGCCCCGCCGCGTGCTCGTCGTAGCCTCCTCCATGCGCCCCTCCACTGCTGGCCTCAGGGCCGCGTGCGCCACGCGCGCCGCGCTCCGGCCCGCGCACCGGTGCTTGCTCACGCTTTGTTCTCATCACGCGCCGACTGCGCCCCGCCTTGTCCCCGTCGCCCGCTACCGCTCTGCACTGCTGCGGTCAGAAGCCGCTGACACTTTCGCGCATGTGCCGGCCGGCCCCTGCCCAGCGCCCGCGATGCCTCCCCAGCGCCTCGGCCCCTGCTGTTGGCCATCCCGCAACCATCATATGACGTGCCTCCTTGTGATGCACCTATAGCCACAGCCGCATGGCACACCGTCGCCAGAATCGAGCGCGCGATCGTCGCTAGCAAGCTCGGCCTCACCGCCGTTAACATGCTGACATGGCGCATGACTAACCCCTAATTCAGCACTGACCCCAACACCTAAACATGCACTGACATGTGGACCCTCCCTAATTAACCTAAACCTAATTAATCTATTTAACTAATCTAACAACCCAATGTCAATGACACGCGGGCCTCCACCACTAATTATAATGGCTAGATTAAACTCTTAAGTTAATAGCCACTGACATATCGGGCCCACTAGCTAATCAGTTTAAATTAAAAAATAACCTGTTATTAACTCTCTCACTGACTAGTGGGGCCCGCTGGTCAGGTTTAACCAGTAAAAAGTGAAACTGTTGACTGCTGACTAGGCTCCTGACTCAGCCCTAGACCTACCAGTCAGCCTCTGCTGACTGGGCAGTTGACCCAATTAACTAGACCCCCTCTATCAGCCTCCATTGCATATGGCTGGGTACACTTCCTCTGTACTCATAGTATTTAAATATTAATTTAATTTTGAATTAAATTAAGTACAAAAATTAGAAAATCATTTAAAACTCTAAAAATCAATATAAGATGATCTATAACTCGGATGAAAATACTTTGTACATGAAAGTTTCTCGGAACGACGAGATGAATCCGAATACGCAGTCCGTTCGCCCGCCACACGTCCCTAGCATAGCGAACGTGCAACATTTCACCTCCGGTTTCTCTGTCCGAAAATGCGAAACACAGGGAATACTTTCTCGGATGTTTCCCCCCTTCGCCGGTATCACCTACTGCCGTGTTAGGGCACACCTAGCACCACTCATTGTCATGTCATGCATCATCATGCATTTGTTTGCATTATATTTATTGTTTCTTCCCCATCTTCTCTCGCTAGACACCGAGACCGATGTCGCTGCTACCTAGTACGACTACGGTGTTAATGACCCCTCCTTCTTGGCTGAGCTTCCAGGCAAGCCCCCTCCCCCTTGATCAACCCGATGTCGCCTAATCCTTCTCTCTACTGCTTGCATTAGTAGTGTAGCATGTTAATGCTTTTGGTTAATCCTATTCTGCTGCATAGCTTGTCTTTGCCACTACTGTTGTTACTTATACTTGCAATCCTAAATGCTTAGTATAGGTGTGCAATGGGCAATGGGCCCAGACCCCTGCGCGCTTAGGATTTAAACTGGCGTGCTGACCTCTCTGTTGTGCCTAGGTAGGGCTGCAACGTGTTGATCTTCCGAGGCCGGGTCTGACCTAGGAAAGTGTGCCCAACCAGAGGGATCGAGCGTGTTGGGTAATGTGGTGCACCCCTGCAGGGAAGTTTATCTATTTGAATAGCCGTGTCCCTCGGTAAAAGGACGACCTGGAGTTGTACCTCAACCTTATGAAAACTAGAACCGGATACTTAATAAAACACACCCTTCCAAGTGCCAGAGACAACCTGGTGATCACTCTCTCACAGGGCGACGAGGAGAGGATCATCGGGTAGGAATATGCTATTCGATGATACTTGGTGAAATTACCATCTACTCTCTTCTATATGCTTCAAGATGGAGGCTGGCAGAAGCGTAGTCTTCGATAGGACTAGCTATCCCTCTCTTATTCTGGCATTCTGCAGTTCAGTCCACATATACTACCCCTTTCATTGATATCGATGCATATGTAATGTAGTTCCTTGCTTGCGATTACTTTGGATGAGTACTCATGGTTGCTTTGCTTACCCCCTTCCCCCCTTTCTATACCCGATTGTTGCGACCAGATGTTGGACCGCAGGAGCCAGACACCGCCGACGACGACTCCTACTACACCGGAGGTGCCTACTACTACGTGCAGGCTGCCGTCACCGACTAGGAGTAGTTTAGGAGGATCCCAGGTAGGAGGCCTGTGCCTCTTTCGATTTGTATCCCAGTTTGTGCTAGCCATCTTATGGCAACTTATTTAACTTATGTGGTACTCAGATATTGTTGCTTTCATTGACTCGTCTATGATCGAGCTCTTGTATTCGAGCCCTCAAGGCCCCTAGCTTGTAATATGATGCTTGTATGACTTATTTTATTTTTAGAGTTGTGTTGTGATATCTTCCTGTGAGTCCCCTGATCTTGATCGTACATGTTTGTGTGTATGATTAGTGTACGATTGAATTAGGGGCATCACAAGTTGGTGTTAGAGTCGACTGCCTATAGGAATCCCCCTTCCACACTCCTTGGCCGAAGTCGAGTCTAGTCACTGATTTTTTTACTAACATGGCTTTGTGTCTTACGGGCCCACGTCGCCATTGGTTGGTATTAGGATCTTTTTATTTCTCGTCTGTACTCCGGGACTCTGATCTTTCTTTTACTCGGGTTAATGATTTTGCTAACTCTAACACTAGGTTCTCGTAACTACTTCCCCCCCGAAGAGCCCCTCACTCCAGATGATTGCTTGGTGCACCAGAAGATTCCATGGTAGTTCTGCTGAAAACAGCGCCAGTCTGGGGTTAGTTTCATTCAAATCATGCAAATTAGAGTCCAAAACAAGAGGAAAAGCGTGAGAAAAAGTAGATACATTGGAGACGTATCAGTGGGAGTCGACCTTGAACTTTGTGTTCATGCCCATGGACACGATGTAGATTGTATCATTAAACTTCTCTTCAATTAAATATTCCCTTGGTATAAGTTCATCTTATATCTAGGATCTGGCCTTTTGCAATCATGGTTCCTGCTATGTTCTCCTTTTAAATACCATTTCTCGAACAAGTTTAAGTACTTGTCTTCTGCAGATCATTGCACCTGTCCAACTGTAACGCCCCGAGTCCGATGCGTCAGGTGTCTCCCACTTATTCGTTGTTGTTGCCTTGTCATTCGCTTGCGTGTTGCATCTTGCCATGTCATCACGTGCATTGCATCATCATGTTTTCAAAACTTGCATCCGTCTGGGTCTTCCAGTTCTCTCCGTTGTCCGTTTTGAGTCCAGACACACTCGCACGCACCCGCGACACGTCCGAAATAGTATTTTATAAGTGGCCGGAAAATGTTCTCGGAATGGGATCAAAGTTGGCATGCGGTCTAGTTATGTTATCAGTAGGCCGCCTGCCAAGTTTCATCGCATTCGGAGTTCATTTGTTAGCCCAACCGTTAAACATATAGCGGCATTATAGCTAGTCATACGTCGGACGTTTCCAGTCTCCGGAAACAGTTGCCGGGTTGCATTCCTCCTCTCTCTTCTCAGTCCAACCACACACCTGACCTCGTTCGCCTAACCCCTCTTTGCACAGTGAATTGACCCCTCGCCCGTGTCCGAAACTTCCTGGAACCCGAACCGGACTTTCATTACTGTTGGGTCCGGATCATCCCCAGACATCTATAAAAACATCTCCGTTTTCTTATTTGGACTCCCTACCTATTTTTTTTCTCGACCGTCCGATTGCGATCGCAGGGACGACGTAGCCCCTACCCAAAAATCCACCTACTATATATAGTCTAACCCTGGTTTTTAGCGAGCTATCCCATCCTTCCCTCACCTGCCGCCGCCACTCCACCTAATTTCTAGGGATCCTACCCTAGCGCCGCCACCATCTACATCGGGATCCTCCTTGATCCAAAATCCTCCCTCGTTCAACACCAGCCAACCCAAATCCATCTCCTCCCTCGATCTACGCAGCCATCCAACTAGCGCCCGAGCCCGAGCTCCTTCGATCGGAGCTACCAGGAGATCCCTATTGCCCCGACCGAGAGCGAGCTTCTCCCGTTTTCTCCTCTCTCCATGGCGTCGTCGCCGCTGGCGAACCCAGCCACCCCGAGCGCCGCCCTCACGCTCGAGCTCCTTCAGGGCCCCGTCGATCCTTCCCCTCTTCTTCTCCTCCTTCCCTCCTCCCTCTGGTTCACTCCCTCGTTTCTCATGCCTTCCCCTCACTGTTCCAGGAAGAAACCAAGATCCGCCATGGTTGCCTGCAGCTCCATCGTCGCCGGGAACGAGCCCCTCCGCCCCGGATCTGGCGCCTGCCTCGTCTTAGACCTCACCTGCGGCTCCACAGCCCCGTCAAGTTCCTGGAGCCGCCGCCGCCTCGCCAGTTCCGCTCGTCCGAGCCCTTCCCTGCTTCCTGCAAGACGCCCGTACGGGACCTCATCAGCCTCCTGCCCGCTTCGCCAGCCTCCTCCTGCGCCCGCACCTACAAGCCGCCAAGTCCAACGCCATGGCGCCGCCCTCACCTCGTCCCCTGAACCGCAAGCAGCCATCGTCCGGCTCCTCTGCATCGAGCCAGTATGCTCGTCCGCGTCGACCCCGGTCCCGTGGTGACCCTCCTCTGCCACCAGCGTCGCTGCTCCTGCTTCATTCCGGCGAGGCTCCGCCGGGATCCGTTCGCATCCACGCCGCCCGCGTCGCCAAGCCCCGGCCGCAGCCATCGATTCCTGTCGTTCCCGAGTCCCCTGCTTCGCCCCTGCATCCTCTGCTTCGAGCAAGAGGACGAGCGCGCCGCCCCTGCGTTGACCCGCACACTGCCTCGCTTGACAGTCCTCCCCATCTCGCTGAGTCCAGATGCGCGCCTAAGCAGCCCAAGCCGGCCTGCTCCTCCATGCCCTCGCGGGCCGTCTCAATCGACTGGGCTGAGGCCCATGGTGAGAACTCTCACCCCAGCACCCCAAACGACTGTTCACATTCGGCCCGTTACGTTCTTTTCAGTTCTGGAGGTTTTTCCTAATTATACAGAGAATGCCAGTATTGCAGAAAATCCCTCCATGTTCATGCATATAATAACTCCATAACGGTGCATCGAATTAAAATGTTTTAAATACAAAAAATGCTTAGAATTTCATCTAGTTTCATAATATCCAACTTTCATGCATATTTAACATGCTTAAATTGTTGTTTGATTAAATTTTCTCAAATGCCATGCTAAAATGTTTTATTTCAAAACTAAATAATCGTAGGTCCATTTTAAATAAAATTTATATGTAAATGGGGTAGAAAAATGCATAGATTAACATGGTGGCATTACTTTGCATGTTTATCAACACTAAAATATGTTTTAGGGAAGAACAGTACCAAATCTAAAATATGCCCATGAGGATTTTTCCGGACTTGTTGCTTGTTGTTCCGGCCTCATTTAAACTTGCCTAGATAGGTAGTTTTATTATGCTTCACCTCTTGCCATGTTTAATAACATTTAATATTGTTGGGTACATAACCGAGAGTGAACTAAATGTTTAAATGTGGTGTTTTCTTCAATATGCAACTCCGTTGCATATATATGCAACTCTATTGCATATTGTGCTCCACTTAATTTGTGGTATTGTTTGTTGCACTTTGCCATGCCATGAATCATTAAAACGGACATGCATCATACTTGGTTGTGCATCATGCCATGTTTATGTGATGGTTGTTTACTATGTTGTTTGCTTCTTTCCGGGTTGCTTCTCTCGTTAGCTTCGGTTTCTTTCCGGAGTTGTGAGGATTCGTTCCACTACGTTCGTTTGTCTTCTTCATGGACTCGTTCTTCTTCCTTGCGGGATCTCAGGCAAGATGACCATACCCTCAAAATCACTTCTATCTTCGCTTGCTAGTTGTTCGTTCTATCGCTATGTCGCGCTACCTACCACTTGTTATATCATGCCTCCCATGTTGCCATGTCAAGCCTCTAACCCACCTTCCTAGCAAACCGTTGTTTGGCTAAGTTACCGCTTTTGCTCAGTCCCTCTTATAGCGTTGTTAGTTGCAGGTGAAGTTGAAGTTTGTTTCATGTTGGAACATAGATATGTTGGGATATCACAATATATCTTATTTTAATTAATGCATCTATATACTTGGTAAAGGGTGGAAGGTTCGGCCATAAGCCTGGTGTTTTTTCCACTCTTTGTCGCCCTAGTTTCCGTCATACCGGTGTTATGTTCCTTGATTTTGCGTTCCATCCGCGGTTGGGTGTTATGGGAACCCCTTGACAGTTCGCTTTGAATAAAACTCCTCCAGCAAGGCCCAATCCTTAGTTTTACCATTTGCCTCACCACCACCTATTACTTTTCCCTTGGGAGTCACGCTCCCGAGGGTCATCTTTATTTTAACCCACCTGGGCCAGTGCTTCTCTAAGTGTTGGTCCGAACCGAGCCGCGTGCGGGGCCACCTCGGGGAAACTCGAGGGCTGATTTTACTCGTAGCTTGTCTCATCTGGTGTTGCCCTAAGAACGAGATACGTGCGACTCCTATCAGGATTGTCGGCACATCAGGTGGCTTTGCTGGTCTTGTTTTACCATTGTCGAAATGTCTTGTAACCGGGATTCCGAGACTGATCGGGTCTTTGTGGGAGAAGGAATATCCTTCGTTGACCGTGAGAGCTTGTGATGGCCTAAGTTGGGACGCCCCTGCAGGGTATAAACTTTCGAGAGTTATGCCCGCAGTTATGTGGCAGATGAGAATTTGTTAATGTCCGGTTGTAGAGAACTTGACACTTGACTTATTTAAAATGCATCAACCGCGTGTGTAGCCGTGATGGTCTCTCTCCGGCGGAGTCTGGGAAGTGAACACGGTCTTGTGTTATGCTTGAACATAAGTAGTTTTCAGGATCACTTCTTGATCACTTCTAGCTTCTCGAACGTTGTGTTGCTTCTCTTCTCGCTCTTATTTGCGTATGTTAGCCACCATATATGCTTAGTGCTTGCTGCAGCTCCACCTCACTACCTTCTCCTACCCGTAAGCTTAAATAGTCTTGATCTCGCGGGTGTGAGATTGCTGAGTCCTCGTGACTCATAGATACTTCCAAACAGTTGCAGGTGCCGATGATACCAGTGTAGGTGGCGCAACCACGCTCAAGTGGGAGCTCGATGAAGATCTTAGTCGTTGTTTTTTGTCTTTTCTGGATGATCAGTAGTGGTGCCCAGTTGGGACGATCGGGGATCTAGCATTTGGGGTTGTCTTCCTTTATTTTGGTTCCGTAGTCGGACCTTGATTGTACTCTGGATGATGTATGTTTAACTTGTTATTTGTGTGAAGTGGCGATTGTAAGCCAACTCTTTATCCCTTTCTTATTCAGTACATGGGATCGTGTGAAGATTACCCCTCTTGCGACTAAACCACCATGCGGTTATGCCTCTAAGTCGTGCCTCGACACGTGGGAGATATAGCCGCATCGTGGGCGTTACACCAACCTTTACTTTGATCTACCGTCGAGTATTACACTTTGGTATCTCAAGAATATCATGGAACTGCATAACTTCTTATGGGTTCTTCATCAACTGTTATTTCTTACCGATTACAATTTTCCTGGTTTCTGGGCTGTCGTCAACAGAGAACACTGATATGTGAACCGATTTTGCATTCTGGTTCGATAACCCTAAGTAATTTTCATTGCTTACGAGTTTAAATAATCCTTCAAGTCATTCCTTTCCTGATCGGCTATATCATTATCGTGCTAAATTTTAAATTGTGCCACCTGGTCCTTCTTCCCGGAGCACAACTTTCGACGATGAGCTAAGCTTACGTCGATCTTCCCCATAATACCATTTCACCTTGAGCAGCAAGCTTGATTTCGAATTTGTGTCATACACGTGATTCCAATAACCTTTTGCTTCATCATTCCTTTGACTTGATGTCATCGCCAATCGATTACATATTCATGAAACCTCCCGACAATTGTGTCGTGATCGTCATCAACAATTTGAGCTCTTCCAGGATACCAATCAAATTTTTGATGGGGATTACCATCTTGGTCCCCTGGTAATTTGTGTTGTCATCAACTACTTTCTTGCCTTCTTTCTAACACAAACTTGTTCGTGTTTTCTGTTATACCTTGAGTTACTTGCTATCCAACATTTGTTCGTCTTTACCTTGGAGTATTACCATCTTTTATGTCAAGAATGCCGTGAGAATTTCATCACCTAATAAGAATTGTTGATACAAGTGATACTTCTCGCCATCTCCGTTCATTTCTTGGTCCCTGTGTTGTTTCTAACTGGGATACCAGCCATTTAACTATGATGTGAGAATTCAAAACCTCTAGCAACCCTATTGCTTTGAAGTTAATGGTTGACAGTTCATTCCTAACTATTGGTTATTGGATCACCATTCTAACATTGGTCACGCTACCTAAGCCATATTTCAGGTGCACCTTTCAACCAATGTTTAATTGTGTATGTTTCCCACAATACATCATTATACCGTTTGATATCACAAATGTTATCTCCTTGTTCACATAATGGTGGAATCCATCTTGTTGGCAATCTCGATGAATTTTCATTGAGTCCATCAGCCACCTCCTCATCCTCTCCTTGGTTTAATGACGATCTCTTTTTTCGGAACTCGCTTCCATAGTTCATTCACCAAGAATCTTGCCATGTCATCCCGTCAATTGGTGTTGCACTTTTCTTCTCAAACATCCTGAGTCTGAGGTATCCTAACACCACTCAGATCTACATCTCGGTTAGGATATGATGGTTGGAAACATGTTTCCAAGAATCATAGCATTGGTCGTTATGTAACCCGGTAAGGTGATGTCATGCCTAGCACACCTAGCCGAAGGACCTATTGTTATAGTATCCTTTTCAGCAAGGTTAGCCATTCTTCCATGGGGAAATTATAAGACTTATTCTATAAGTTGTTCCCGATGGATCCTTTGTGTATCCAAAGTCTGGCCTTTACCTGATGACCATGTCGATGCTATCCCGAAGCATGTATGTTTCTTAATCAATTATCCAAACACCCTTGTATGGGTAACATCATGAATTCCCTCGCCCCTTTAACTAATTGGTTATCTATCTTGTTATGGATGGGAAAGATATACTCTTGATACTTTGGTATAAACGCATTTTCCTTTCCATTGTTCTGATTAATATACTAATCACATTTTCCTTTCCATTGTTTTATTTAATCTTCTTTGTAATTTGACTTATCTGAGCAGTGATAATTCCCTACTTATGTGAACACCTCGGTGTCCAACCCTGTCAGTAAGACCCTGTTACTATTGTTGATGACATTCTGGTAGCCCCCGATGGACGAGAACTTTGCCTATTGGTTCGCCTCATTTCAACAAGCAGGAAAATGGTTCTCTCTATCCCGCACCCTCGGTACCAACACTGTTGCCAACATAACTGACATGCTATCCTCTGACGTGCCTTGCCACCATGACTATGCAAGATGTCGCCATTCCTTCTACTTTAAACCAACATGGCGCGCCCATAAACCACAGTTCCACAGGATCGAAACCTGAATCTCATGTACACCCCTGTTGCCAAAGTATTCCTCACGTTAGGCCTCGTATGTAGTTCACGTGTCATCTTCCTAGAGATGATCTATTCTGGTATCAGATATGATACCTATTCCCGCTGCTCAGAACCCTTTCATGCCCTGATTAAGACATCGAACGATTGAATAACCGCTTGAAACTCCTTATGGTACCTTCTTGCTCGGCTCTCGATGTGTTTCGTATGACCAATTTGAAAGTTACTCATGTGATCATTCATGGGATAACCCCCCAGATGATTTCCCTGATAGCATTCTATCGTTGTCGGGCTGCCCCTTTCCTATTCGTAAGTACGATGGAGTTCACCAGGAAAGGCTGATGACTTATCCTGATAACCTGAACAAAGGAATGAAGACATCAACGGAAGCGGTCAACTTCTTCGAGAAGAGCAACCAAGACCGAGAAGATTCGTTAGAATTTAGTAACCAGAACTTTCCCTCTTAAATCTCGGGACGAGATTTCTTGTAGTGGAGGAGAATTGTGACGCCCGGATAGTTAAGCTACAATGAACCTACGCTAATGATGCCACGTCACCTCGGTTGCTGTTAATAAACTCGCGTGAGTACAAAACCCAGTTCAAATTTTAAATTTTAAAATAAAAACAAACAACAAAAGTTTTTAAACAATAAAACAAAGATGTTCGGATTGTGGCAAATATTCCATACTAAATATTGGTGAAGAAACCACAAATCTGTAAAGTATTTAAGTGCACTATATTAATTAAAACAGTAGCAAAACGATTATTTAAATACCTTTTATAATTAATAAAATGTCAAACTAAGTTATTTGGGGACTAGACTTTTTGTGACTGTGGACTAAGTTGAAATACTAATTTAGATGCTAAGTGTATATTTTACTAAAACTAAAATAAAATGTAACTAGAATAAAACGGGAAAGAATAACTAAAAAGAAAAGAAATAAAACAAAAAAGAAAAAGAGAGAGGCCCCCCCTTCCCCACTGGGCCGACTGACCCAACTGGCCACAGCCCCACCCCCGAGCAGGCTGGCCCAACCAACCCCCACTACACATGCCCCTCCACTACCTGGAACCCTAAACTGCTACCACCCCACTTCCCTCGATCCCCCACTCTCTCTCGCACGCGCACCCTCCCACGCTCGATCTAGGCGCC
>NC_041384.1:391817298-391874380 GCF_002162155.2 Triticum dicoccoides
CTCCCCCCCTCACATTGGCGCCGCCCATTGCTGGTCCCTGCAACGCACCTCGCCCCGCCGCGTGCTCGCCGCCTCCTCCTCCCTGCGCCCCTCCCCTACTGGCCTAGGGGCCGCGTGCGCCGCGCTCCGGCCCACGCACTGGTGCCCGCTCGTGCCTTGTTCTTGTCCCGCCCCGCCTATGCCCCGCCTTGTCCATGCCACTCGCTGCCGCTCTACACTGCTGCTGCCGGAAGCCGCCGACACTGTCGAGCGCATGTTGGTCGGCCCCTGCCCAGCGCCCACCTCGAGCCGCCGTCGCCTGCCTCCACCTGCTGTCGCCTGCGACACCTCCCCAGCGCCTCGACTTCCTGCCGTTGGCAATCCCGCATCCACCATATGGCGCGCCTCCTCGTGACACACCTATAGCCACGACCGCATCGCACAACGTCGCCGGAACCGAGCACGCGGTCGTCACCGGCAAGCTCGGCCTCACCGCCGTTAACGTGCTGACGTGGCGCGTGACTAACCCCTAATTCAGAACTAACCCGAACACCTAAACATGTACTGACATGTGGACCCTCCCTAATTAACCTAAACCTAATTAATCTATTTAACTAATCTAACAACCCAGTGTCAATGACACGCGGGCCCCCACCACTAATTAAAATGGCTAGATTAAACTGTTAAGTTAATAGCCACTGACATGTCGGGCCCACTAGCTAATCAGTGTAAATTAAAAAAATAACCTATTATTAAACTCTCTCACTAACAAGTGGGGCCCACTGGTCAGGTTTGACCAGTCAACAGTCAAATTGTTGACTGCTGGCTAGGCTGCTGACTCAGCCCTAGCCCACCAGTCAGCCTCTGCTGACTGGGCAGTTGACCCAGTCAACTGGACCCCCCTGTCAGCCTTTGTTGCATATGGCTGGGTACACTTCCTGTGTACTCATAGCATTTAAATATTAATTTAATTTCGAATTAAATTAAGTACAGAAATTAGAAAATCATTTAAAACTTTAAAAATTAATATAAGATGATCTATAACTCAGATGAAAATACTTTGTACATGAAAGTTGCTCAGAACGACGAGAAGAATCCGAATACACAGTCTGTTCGCCCGCCACATGTCCCTAGCATAGCAAACGTGCAACATTTCACCTCTGGTTCATCTATCCGAAAACGTGAAACACCGGGAATACTTTCCCAGATGTTTCCCTGCTTTGCCGGTATCACCTACTGCCGCGTTAGGGCACACCTAGCACCGCTCATTGTCATGTCATGCACTTGTCTGCATTATATTTATTGTTTCTTCCCCTTCTTTTCTCGCTAGACACCGAGATTGATGCTGCTGCTACCCAGTACGACTACGGTGTTGACGACCCCTCCTTCTCGGCTGAGCTTCTAGGCAAGCCCCCCCTTGATCAACCCGATATCGCCTAATCCTTCTCTCTACTGCTGGCATTAGAGTAGTGTAGCATGTTACTGCTTTTGGTTAATCCTATTATGTTGCATAGCCTATCTTTGCCACTACTATTGTTACTTTTACCTGCAATCCTAAATGCTTAGTGTAGGATGCTAGTTTGTCATCAGTGGCCCTACATTCTTGTACGTCTTCCATGCTATTCTACCGGGCCGTGATCACTCGGGAGTTGATCACGGGTATATGTTTTATATACATAATATATGACACATGTGGTGACTAAAGTCGGGTCGGCTCGTAGTGCACCCATGAGTGATTCATGGATTGGGGGCTGAAAGGACATTTGTCCCAACGGCCCTCTTAGTGGATCTTTGTGGCGGAGCGACAGGACAGGTTGAGACCACCTAGGAGAGAGGTGGCCCTGGCCCTGGTCAGCGTCCGTGGTTACATCAATTAACATGCTTAATGAGATCTTGGTATTTGATATGAGTCTGGCCACTGGCCTATACGCACTAACCAACTACGCGGGGACAATTATGGGCACTCGACGTCATGGTATCAGCCGAAGCCTTCTTGACGTTAGCGACTGAGCGGCATGCGCCGGGTTGGACTAGAACGCCTACTCTTGTATAAGGGAGGCTAGGTCTTCTCATAGGTCGTGTTCGCAATGTGCACGTGTGCAACAGGCGATGGGCCTAGACCCCTGCGCGCTTAGGATTTAGAATGGCGTGCTGACCTCTCTGTTATGCCTAGGTAGGGCTGCAACATGTTGATCTTCCGAGGCTGGGTATGACCTAGGAAAGTGTGCCCGACCAGAGGGATCGAGCGTGTTGGGTAATGTGGTGCACCCCTACAAGGAAGTTTATCTATTCGAATAGCCGTGTCCCTCAGTAAAAGGACGACCTGGAGTTGTACCTCGACCTTATGACAACTAGAATCGGATACTTCATAAAAAACACCCTTCCAAGTGCTAGATACAACCCGGTGATCTCTCTCTCACAGGGCGACGAGGAGAGGATCGTCAGGTAGGAATATGCTATTCGATGATACTGGGTGAACTTACCGTCTACTCTCTTCTATGTGCTTCAAGATGGAGGCTGCCAGAAGCGTAGTCTTCGATAGGACTAGCTATCCCCCTCTTATTATGGCATTCTGCAATTCAGTCCACATATACTACCCCTTTCATTGAGACAAATGCATATGTAGTATACTTCCTTGCTTGCGAGTACTTTGGATGAGTACTCACGGTTGCTTTGCTTCCCCCCTTTTCCCCTTTCTATACCCGGTTGTTGCGACCAAATGTTGGACCCCAGGAGCCAGACGCCACCGACGACGACTCCTACTACATCGAAGGTGCCTACTACTACGTTCAGGCCGCCGTTGACGACCAGGAGTAGTTTAGGAGGATCCCAGGAAGGAGGACTGCGCCTCTTTCGATCTGTATCCCAGTTTGTGCTAGCCATCTTATGGCAACTTGTTTAACTTATGTATGTACTCAGATATTGTTGCTTCTGCTGACTCGTCTATGATCGAGCTCTTGTATTCGAGCCCTCGAGGCCCCTGGCTTGTAATATTATGCTTGTATGACTTATTTTATTTGTGGAGTTGTGTTGTGATATCTTCCCGTGAGTCCCTGATCTTGATCGTACACGTTTGCGTGTATAATTAGTGTACGGTTGAATCGGGGGTGTCACACCATCACAAGTTCGTACAACGCTCAATTTTCTCTTACACTAAATGATCTAACACTTTTAGAAGCAATTTTTATTTCCTTATTGCACCGATGACAACTTACTTGAAGGATCTTGCTCAATCCTTATGTAGGTATGGTGGACTCTTGAAGATAAAATTTGGGTTTAAGGGTTTTTTGGATGCACAAGTAGTATCTCTACTTGGTGCAGAGTTTTTTGCTAGCAAAGATGGGGGCAAGCACCACATGTTGAAGGATCTATGACAATATAACTTCTGTGTAAATATGAACAAACATAAACCATTATGTTGTCTTCATTGTCCAACGTCAACAATTTTGGCATATAATATTTTGATGGGGGCTCACAATGAAGAAAGATTTCCAAGATAGTGTATTTGCATGTGAAATTTCTCTTACTTATACTAATTATTCATGAATTCCTTGTATGACCAATATTGTGATTGTCAAGCCTTAAAAGATTCACTTTCTAAACCCAATGTGGAGCTACCACTAGGCATGATATGATTTCAATTTCATGACATTCAACTTATTCAACAATTTACTCATAGGATATAAGTGAAGCACAAGAGTAAATGACAAGCTACTCCAAAAAGATATAAATGAAGATCATGAGCATAATATTTATTTATCTCAAATTAATTTAAGTGAAGCAAGTGAGAATTTCTTAAAAAAATACTAAATCACACCGTGCTCTAAAAGATATAACTGAAGCACTAGAGCAATTCCATGGAAAAGAGCTTCGTTGACGAGATGTGAATGCCGCTTACCTAGCCTCCCTGGTAACTATTTGAGGACTCTATTTTATTTAAAAGCTTTCAGATCTAAGTATTTTATTAAAACATCAAGCAAAACAACACAAAATGACATTCTAAGAATAGCACAACTCATGTGAAGAAGCAAAAACTTAGGCTCAACCGATACTAACCGATAATTGTTGAAGAGGAAAGGTGGGATGCCTATCGGGGCATCCCCATGCTTAGATGCTTGAGACTTCTTGAAATATCATCTTGGTGTGCCTTAGGCATCCCCCAGCTTGAGCTTTTGTGTCTCCTTAATTCTTCTCATATCACGGTTTTCCTTAATCTCAAAAGCTTCATCCACACAAAACTCAACAAGAACTCGAGAGATAAGTTAGTATAAACCAATGCAAAAAACTTATCATTCTCTACTGTATCAAATAACTAAAATTATTATTCAACATTGCATACTGAATGCCTCTGCATATTTAATACTCCTATCCTCAAATAGAATCATTAAACAACCAAACATGTGCAAACAATGCAAACATAACAGCAATCGGCCAAAACAGTACAGTCTGTGAAGAATGCAAGAATATCAATACTTCTTAAACTCAAAAGATTATGAAAATTTACCACACTGTTGGAAATTTATCATAGCTTATTTTGCAAAAAAATTCAACATTTTATCACATTCTGACTTTTTTAGGGAATTTTTGCAAAAGGGTAAACTTTCTGTTTTCGAACAGCAACATGTATACTTGCAAAATAAGCATGGCAAAGGCTATCATTGCCGCTTTTATTGAACTAAAAGATGCAAGACATTATTATAAATGACAACAATAAAATACAAATAAAATAAAATGACGCTCCAAGTAAAACACATATCATGTGACGAATGAAAACATAGCTCCAAGTGAGGTTACCGATAATGTTGAAGACAAAAGACGAGATGCCTTCAGGGGCATCCCCAAGCTTAGTTGCTTGGATCTTCCTTGAATATTAACTTGGGTGACTTTGGCATCCCCAAGCTTAGGGTCTTGTCACTCCTTATTCTCCTCATATCGACATCTCACCCAAAACTTGAAAACTTCAATCACACAAAACTTAACGGAACTTTGTGAGATAGCTTAGTATGATAAAGAGCAAACCATTTCACTTTGGTACTGTCAAAGACAAGATTCATAAATGTTTCAACACAATACATACTGTAGCATATCATTTCAACAATTTGTATTGAGAAATATAAGCTATGTTAACTAGAAAATAAGCAAACTATGCATTGAAAACAGAATCTGTCAACAATAGAACAGTCTGTAGTAATCTGTTCTCCAACCATACTTATGCTACTCCAAAAATTATGAAAGATTAGAAAAACCTGCGTAATTTTTCTATCTTCCGCAAAAAGAATCAGCATTTTATCATGCTTCCCTTAAAAATGAGAATTGTTTTCCTGAGCGCAAAAGTTTCTGTTTTTCAGCAAGATCAAATCAACTATCACTGTAAGCCATCCTAAAGATCTTACTTGGCACGTTATTGAAAGGAAATCAATAAAACATGATTAATACAGTAGCCTAATCATCTGAATAGACAAAAACAGTAGGTAAAAGTGCTGGGTTGTCTCCCAACAAGCGCTTTTCTTTAATGCCTTTTAGCTAGGCATGATGATTTCAATGATGCTCGCATAAAAGATAAGAATTGAAACATAACAAGAGAGCATCATGAAGCATATGACTAGCACATTTAAGTCTAACCCACTTCCTATGCATATGGATTTTTGTGAGCAAACAACTCATGGGAACAAGAATCAACTAACATAGGAAGTCAAAACAAGCATGACTTCAAAACTTTCAACACATAGAGAGGAAACTTGATATTACTGCAATTCCTACAAGCATAAGTTCCTCCCTCATAATAATTTTCAGTAGCGTCATGTAGAAATTCAACAATATAACTATCACATAAAGCATTCTTTTCATGACACAAAAGCATAGAAAACTTATTACTCTCCACATAAGAAAATTTCTTCTCATCAATAGTAGTGGGAGCAAACTCAACAAAATAACTATCATGAGAGTGAAAATTAAAATCATGATGAAAAGTTTCATGGTTATCATTATTCTTTATAGCATACATGTCATCGCCATAATCATCATAGTTAGCGACTTTGTTATCATAGTCAATTGAGGCCTCATCCAAAATAGTGGATTTATCACTAAATAAAGTCATGACCTTTCCAAATCCACTTCAATAATTACAATCATCATAAATAGGAGGCATGCACTCATTATAACAAATTTTCACATCAAATCTTGGGGGACTAAAAATATCATCTTCATCAAATATAGCATTCCCAAGCTTATGGCTTTGCATATCATTAGCATCATGGATATTCGAAGAATTCATACTAATAACATTGCAATCATACTCATCATTCAAATAATCTACGCCAAACATTTTATTGACTTCTTCTTCTAACAATTGAGCACAATTTTCCGAACCATCATTTTCAAGAAAGATATTATAAAGATGATCAATAATATGATGCAACCTCAATTGCATTTTTGGTAGTTTTCTTTTATAAACCAAACTAGTGATAAAACAAGAAACTAAAAGATTCGGTTGCAAGATCTAAAGATATACCTTCAAGCACTCACCTCCCCAGTAACGGCCCCAGAAAAGAGCTTGATGTCTACTACGCGACTTTATTCTTGTAGACACGTGTTGGGCCTCCAAGCGCAGAGTTTTGTAGGACAGTAGCGATTTTCCCTCAAGTGGATGACCTAAGGTTTATCAATCCATGACAGGTGTAGGATGAAGATGGTCTCTCTCAAACGACCCTGCAACCAAATACAAGAAATCTCTTGTGTCCCCAACACACCCGATACAATGGCAAACTGTATAGGTGCACTAGTTCGGCGAAGAGATGGTGATAAAAGTGTAATGTTGATGGTAGAAATATATTTTTATAATCTGAATAAATAAAAACAGCAAGGTAGCAAATAGTAAACGGGCACAAAAACTGTATTGCAATGCTTGAAAATGAGGCCTAGGATCCATATTTTCACTAGTGCAACCTCTCAACAATGCTAATATAATTGAATCATATAACCACCCCTCAAAGTGCGATGAAGAATCACTCCAAATTTCCTATCTAGCGGAGAACATAAGAATAAATTGTTTGTAGGTTACGAAACCACCTCAAAGCTATTCTTTCCATTCGATCTATTCAAGAGGTCGTACGAAAATAACACAAAGTTATTCTTTCCATTAGATATATCCTAGACTTCGTACTAAAATAACACCAAAGAAAATTCATATTCATAATACTCAATCCAACACAAAGAACTTCAAAGAGTGCCCCAATCCAGAGAAACAAAGACAAGAACGTGCATCAACCCCTATCCATAGATTACCCCAATGTCACCTCGAGAATCCGCGAGTTGAGTGCCAAAACATATATCAAGTGAATCAATACGATACCCCATTGTTGCCATGAGTATTCAATTAAAAGATATATATCAAGTGTTCTCAAATCCATAAAATTATACAATTTGATAACAACGAAATCTCAAAGGGAAAAACTCAATTCATCACAGCAAGATAGAGGGGAAAACACCATATGATCCGACTATATTAACAAAGCTCGTGATACATCAAGATTGTGATATCTCAAGAACACAAGAGAGAGAGAGAGAGATTAAACATATAGCTACTGGTACAAACCCTCAGCCCCGAGGGTGGACTACTCCCTCCTCATCGTGGCGGCCACTCGAATGATGAAGATGGCCACCGGAGATGATTCCCCCCCTCCGGTAGGGTGCCGGAAAGGGTATAGATTGGTATTCGGTGGCTACAGAGCCTTGTGACGGAGGAACTTCTGATCTAGGTTAACCCCTGATGGTGTCTCTATTTATAGGATTTTTTGGCATTGGTTTAACGCTAAGATGGGCCTTGAGGTGATCACAACCCACCGAGGCAAGCCAGGCCCACCAGGCGCGCCCTGGTGGGTTGTGCCCTCCTTGTGGCTCTTCTGGCCTTCCCACGAAGCTTTGGGGGTCTCTTTTGTTCCAAAAAAATTGTCAAAAAGTTTCAGCTCATTTGGAGAACTTTCATTTCTGCACAAAAAACAACACCATGGTAGTGCTATTGAAAATAGCGTCAGTCCAGGTTAGTTCCATGCAAATCATAGCAAAACCATATAAAATTGCCATAAACATGGCATGCATACTTCATAAATTATAGATACATTGGAGACCTATCAACAGGCACTGTGGGCCAGTGGGCCGAACAGTGTTGGGCCGCCTAGGTGAGGTTTTTGTCTCTCTCTCTCTCTCCTCCATAGTCCTGTTTCTTTTGTTTCTGTTTTTTATTTATACCTTTAGCCACTATTTTGAATTTAAACAAAATTCAAATAAGTGCAAAACACCTCTGAGTATAACTTATGTTGCTCATTGGACATTTCCAAATGCACATAAATTATCACAGAGCATTTAAAAACATATCCATATATATTTGAATATATTTTCAAATTCGAATAGAATATTGTTTTAAATTCAGAGACCAAATAATTCCTTAAAATTGTTCCAAAATTTTGGTTTGGTATATAACCCTTGCCAAAATTCCCATAACTACTTTTAGGGAATTTTGGATTCACTGAATGTAATTTAAAGGGTTCTTGCCCTTCTTTTAAAACATTTCGAGGCTTTCAGATTCCCTTAATTCAAGTTTCTTCAATTTAAACATGATGCAACAACCAAGCTAGTCCAAGTGCAAGGTCAAGCTAGGTATGTGACAACTCACCCCCACTAAACAAGAATCTCATCCCAAGATTCAAGACGTAGGGTAAGAAGACAGAGGGGGCACAAAGCTAACACGATCTTCATGATCGAATTTCCCTTCTCGAAGATGTTGAATCATTGCTTCAAATTGATCTTGATGTCCTTGCTTTCGAGATCTTCATCCAACACGATGTCGACAGAAATAAACTCTATAGGAATCGATCTCCTCGAAGATTGAGCAACTCAGAATCAACTCATGGAGTGAGACGTAGGAACATCTCTTGAGTTGAGATATAAATCACACATCAAGTGCAATGGGAAGAAGTAGATGACAAGGGTTCAATTGGGTAGGCATAAATTCCATGCTTAGATAAGATGGTGAATAGTTTTAAAGTAGCGGGGAGTTAATTGCCCTTTATACCAAAATGGGGCACCTTAGACAAGGTGACTCGTAAAATTATTCCCTTAAGTGGCAAAAAGAATTACTTTTGATACATAGATCACTGAAACTCTTCATACCAACCTAACATCTGACGGAGTTCGAGAGAATGACCTACTTGGGATAGAATGGATGATGTGGACTACCTTGTTATAGACAACACGATGGATGATTTCTTCTTATCATCGAGAAAGGATAGGGCCCAGGGTAAGCCCACTTTTGAAGATGATCCTGAACAGCAACTACTAAGAGGGGCAGCCCATGCGAAATTGGCACACTGGCGGTGCAAGTTGGGAACAAAATGCAAATGTTGGAATGATTCTCATAACTGGGAAAAAACACAACAGTAGAGAGTGATTCCGCTGTTTGAATGGTTATAGTATAATCAAGGAAATCGAGAGCACAAGGACCCCTAAGGAAGAACTTCTAGAATAATTCGCACAAAATCCTCATGGAGAAGATGGTCAAATAGCTCAATCAAGATACTACAATGATAGATCTTCTAGCAAGGTGTGTCGGCCAGAACATCAACCTTGTCGGGACTGATGACCCACAAGTATAGGGGATCAATCATAGTCCTTTCGATAAGTAAGAGTGTCGAACTTAACGAGGAGCAGAAGGAAATGACAAGTGGTTTTCAGCAACGTATTCTCTGCAAGCACTGAAGTTATATGTAACGAGTAGTTTGATAGCAAGATAATTTGTAACGAGCAAGTAACGATAGTAGTAAAAAAGGTGCAGCAAGGTAGCCCAATCCTTTTGAGGCAAAGGATAGGCCAAAACGGTCTCTTATTATAAGAAAAGTGTTCTTGAGGGTACACGGGAATTTCATCTAGTCACTTTCATCATGTTGGTTCGATTTGTGTTCGCTACTTTGATAATTTGATATGTGGGTGGACCGGTGCTTAGGTGTTGTTCTTACTTGAACAAACCTCCTACTTATGATTAACACCCTTGCAAGCATCCGCAACTACGAGAAAAGTATTAAGAATAAATTCTAAC
Organism: Triticum dicoccoides; assembly: GCF_002162155.2. Lineage (NCBI taxonomy): Eukaryota > Viridiplantae > Streptophyta > Magnoliopsida > Poales > Poaceae > Triticum > Triticum dicoccoides. The sequence goes on from NC_041384.1 coordinate 391,827,368, forward strand.
CATAACATTAAACTTTTGGATCCAGTCGATCCGTTACGGAATAGCACATAAACTAGGGTTTAAGCTTCTGTCACTCTTGCAACCCATCATCTAATAACTACTCCAAAATGCATTCTCTTAGTCCCAAATATGGTGAAGTGTCATGTAGTCGACGTTCACATGACACCACCATGGGAATCACAACATGCATACCATCAAAATATTGAACACACATAAAATTCACATGATTACTTGCAACAAGATTTCTCCCGTGACCTCAAGAACAAAAGTAACTACTCACAAATGATAATCATGCTCAAGATTAGAGGGGTATTAAATAGCATAATGGATCTGAACATATAATCTTCCACCAAATAAACCATATAGTAATCAAATACATGATGTAATCAACACTACTAGTCACCCACAGGTACCAATCTGAGGTTCCGGTAAAAAGATTGCACACAAGAGATGAACTAGGGTTTGAGAGGAGATGGTGCTGTGGAAGATGTTGATGGAGATTTCCCTCCCCAAGATGGGAGAGTTGTTGGTGGTGATGATGATGATGATGATGATGATGATGATGATTTCCCCCTCCAGGAGGGAAGTTCCCCCGGCGGAATCGCTCCGCCGGAGGGCAAAAGTGCTCCTGTCCAAGTTTCGCCTCGAGATGGCGGCGTTTCGTCCCGAAAGTCCTCTCCTTATTTTTTCTAGGTCAAAATGACTTATATACCAGAAGATGGGCACCGGAGGTGGGCTGGTCTGAGCACAACCCACCAGGACGCGCTTGGGGGGCCTGGCGCACCCTGGTGTCCTGTGCTCACTAGGTGGGCCCCCTTTGGTAGTTATTTGCTCTAGTATTTTTCATATATTCCATAAAAAATCCTCGTGAAGTTTCAGCTCATTTGGAGTTGTGTAGAATTGGTAGCCTGACGTAGCTTTTTTAGGTCTAGATTTCCAGTTGCCGGAATTCCCCCTCTTTGTTTGGACCTTGCATGTTGTGAGAAAAAGGCATTAGAATTACTCCAAAAAGCATTATTATGCAGAAAAACATTATAAATAACAGTAGGTAAACATTATGCAAAATGGACGTATCAACTCCCCCAAGCTTAGACCTCGCTTGTCCTCAAGCGAAACCGTAATAAAAAAACATGTCACCATGCTTAGAGAGAGAGGTGTCGATATAAACAAAAATACGAACATAGAAGCATCATGTAAATTATTATAATAGCAACAAACTTTAACATAAAACTTTTATCATAGAACTTTCATCACAGACTTCTCATGAATAAGTAACAATTCATCACAACATCGAAGTATAAAGCATAAACTCTATTGGAAACCAACAAACTATGTCCTCAATCAACTTTGCAACTACAATTCATCATCTTTTCCAGAAGGGTCATGTATCGGAGCCTTTAGGCAAGTCCACATACTCAACCATCATATAGTCTTCTATGATTGCGAACACTCACCGCATACACATGAGCAAAATGTTTTGACCGGACACATAGAAAGATAGGGGCATATAGTTTCGCCTCCCAACGTATTCACCTCAAGGGTGATGTCAAAAATAATAACTCATGCTAACCATATCCAACTGGATATATGAGCCTAGATCTTTCCTCACCACATGATGCTTGCCAAAAGGGAAAATAGAAAGGAATAGAGAGAAGAACTTTGACTCTTGCATAAAAGTAAATAGATAAAAGTAAAAGATAGTCCCTTCGCAGAGGGAAGCAGAGGTTGCCATGCGCTTTTTGTCTGTAAGCTCAATCCCTTAGTTCAAAAGAACGTCACGTTATATTTCCCCTTATGATAACAACTTTTATTATGCAGTCTGTCACTTTTATTCTTTGCCATCACAAGTTCGTACAACACTTAATTTTCTCTTACAGCAAATGATCTAACACTTTTAGAAGCAATTTTTATTGCCTTATTGCATGGATGACAACTTACTTGAAGGATCTTACTCAATCCTTCAGTAGTTATGTTTGACTCTTGAAAATAAGATTTGTGTTTAAGGGTTATGGATGCACAAGTAGTATCTCTACTTGGTGCGGAATTTTTGGCTAGCAAATATGGGGGGCAAGCACCACATGTTGAAGGATATATGACAATATAACTTATATGTGAATATGAACAAACATAAATCATTACGTTGTCTTCCTTGTCCAACGTCAACAATTTTCGCATATTATATTTTGATGGGGGCTCACAATCACAAATGATTTCCAAGATAGTGTATTTGCATGTGAATCTTCTCTTCCCTTATTAATTCTTTCATGAATTGCATCATTGACCAATGCTATGTTTGTCAATCTCCAATAAATTTTTCTACTTATACTTTTCCTTATGTGGTGTCATTACTTACCATAAGATTATCATATGATATTTTTCATTTATTTCCTTTCTTTTTATTGAAACACAAAAGTAAAGAGAACAAAACTTCAAACTAAACTTTATTATATATCTCGCACATGATTACATAGATAGATCACTAAGCAAACTCTCAAAAAGAAAGGATCAAACTAAATGTTTATTCATCTAAAGCAAAATATAACTATGGATCGAACTAAGGTAAATAAAGGCAAAAGATAGTGGAGGTGATACGATACCGGGGCACCTCCCCCAAGCTCGGTGCAAGCCAAGGGGAGTGCCCATACCCGATACTCAATTTTCTTTTGGTGATGAACAAGGAGGTGGTGATGATGAAGTGGTAGCGATCTTGTCCTTCATGATCAAGAGATTCTCCAATCTATGGATGACGCTCCGGAGGGCGATGATGTGCTCTCGCAACAAAATATTTTCACGGGTGAGATATTAATTTTGCACATGAACCGTTTTGATGATCCAAAAGGCTTCGATCTCGGTGGGGGTGATATGATCATAGTAAGGTTTAAGGATATCTTCTTCTTCTCGGCAGGCCAGGCCTGCTCAACCACCGGCGCTTGATCTCCGATAGCCTCCTTGCTCTTGTCCCCTTTGACGGCTTCTACAGTCTCTTCTCTCTTTAGCTCGATCTTCATTAACCAAGCATCCTCTTCCACGTTGTTGGAGGAAGAAGAAGACATGATACCTAGCTCAACAGATCTGACCGAAAACAACAAGAAAAGAAAACATAAGATTTCTCCGTGATACGGTGGTCAATAGGTTTGGGGGTGTATAAAGATTTTTTATCTTGGGAAACAATCAAATGGAAGAAAAACGAAGTCCGGAAGGTACCCGAGGTGGGCACAACCCACCTAGGCGCGCCTGCCAGGCGTGCCCTAGTATCTTGTGCCCACCAGGGTCACCTTCCTAGTAGTTTCTTATTTTCCTAATTTTTAAATATTCCAAAACTAACAAAAAAAATATTTTTTTTGGATTTTCCAGAGTCCATTTACTTACCGTATCATGTACCTCCTTTTTGTCACGATTCTAGAGTGTTCCGGAAGGTTTCTTTTATGTGTTCTTTTGGTGTCATAGTTTGGCTAATATTGCTTTCAACATTAATGGGCATACCTGAGATATAATGTTTTATTCGTTGCCCATTAACAACCTTTCGGTTAATACCTTTGGCATTATTTATTTTGATAACTCCAGATCGACAAACCTCCTCAATAACATAGGGTCCTTCCCATTTGGAGATGAGTTTTCCTGCAAAGAATCTGAAACGAAAGTTGTACAAAAGAACATATTCTCCAACTTTGTACTCATGCTTTTGGATTCTTTCATCATGCCATCTTTTAACTTTTTCTTTAAATAACTTGGCATGTTCGTAAGCTTGGGTTCTCTAGTCATCTAGTGATATAATAGAAAATAACCTCTTCTCACCAGCAAGTTTGAAATCATAGTTGAGTTCTTTAATTGCCCAATAAGATTTATGTTCTAACTCAAGAGGTAAATGACAAGCTTTTCCATAAACCATTTTATAAGGAGACATACCCATAGGATTTTTATATGTTGTTCTATAGGCCCAGAGTGCATCATCTAATTTCTTGGACCAATTCTTCCAGGACCTATTGACAGTCTTTTGCAGTATTAATTTTATTTATCTATTGCTAAGTTCAACTTGGCCACTAGACTGAGGATGATAGAGTGATGCAATTCTATGGTTAACATCATAATTGGCAAGCATTAAATATCTAGGGGCTCCAAACCTTGGTAAAATAACTTCTTTAAGATTTTTAATAGAGGTGTTGTGATCATCACTACTAGTTGGAATAGCTTCTACCCACTTAGTAACATAATCAACATCAACCAAAATATGAGTATACCCATTAGAGGAAGGAAAAGGTCCCATGTAATCAAAGCCCCAAACATCAAATAGTTTAACAGCAAGTGAATAATTCATAGGCATTTCTTGACGCTTACCGATATTACCTATTCTTTGACATTCATCACAAGATAAGACGAACTTACGAGCATCCTTGAAGAGAGTAGGCCGATAAAACCCAGATTGCAATACCTTGTGAGCAGTTCTGTCACCCACATGATGTCCTTCATAAGCTTTGGAGTGACATTTCCATAGGATTTGTTCCTATTCATGCTTAGGTACACAACATCTAATAATACCATCTACTCCTTCTTTATAAGGATGTGGGTCATCCCAAAAGTAATGTCTTAAATCATAGACGAATTTTTTCTTTTGTTGGTAAGTAAAGCTAGGGGGTATCTATTTAGCAACAATATAATTAGCATAGTCGGCATACCAAGGTGTACTATGAGAAACATTTATCGCAGCTAATTGCTCATCAGGAAAACTATCATCAATAGGTAGTGGGTCATCAAGAACATTCTCCAACCTAGACATGTTATTAGCTATGGGGTTCTCTGCTCCTTTTCTATTAGTGATATGCAAATCAAATTCTTGTAGCAAGAGAACCCATTGAATAAGCCTAGGTTTGGAAACTTTCTTTTCCATAAGATAATTTATTGTAGCATGATCAGTGTGAACAATTACTTTTGAATCTACAATCTAGGATCTAAATTTATCACAAGCAAACACCACTGCTAGAAATTCCTTTTCAGTTGTAGCATAATTTCTTTGTGCATTTTCTAGAGTTTTACTTGTGTAGTGAATAACATTCAGTTTCTTATCAACTCTTTGTCCTAGAACATCACCAATATCATAATCACTAGCAACACACATAATTTCAAAAGGCAAGTTCCAATCAGGTGGTTGAACAATAGGTGTAGAAATTAAGACTTTCTTGAGTGTTTCGAAGGCTTCTAAACAATCATCATCAAAAACAAAAGGAATATTATTTTGCAAAAGATTTGTAAGAGGCCTAGAAATTTAAGAAAAGTCTTTGATAAATCTCCTATGGAAACCAGCATGACCAAGGAAACTACGAATACCTTTGATATCTTTAGGATATGGCATATTTCTCAATTGCATCAACCTTAGCTTTGTCCACCTCAATACCTCTTTCAGAAATTTTATGGCCCAAAACAATACCTTTGTTAAGCATAAAGTGACACTTCTCCCAATTCAAGACGAGATTGGTTTGCTCACATCTCTGCAAAACTCGATCAAGATTGCTTAAATAATCATCAAAAGACTTCCCATAAATAGAAAAGTCATCCATGAAAACCTCAACAATCTTTTCACAAAAGTCAGAGTATAGCAGTCATACATCTTTGAAAGGTAGCAGGTGCATTCTATAAACCAAAAGGCATATGTCTATAAGCATAAGTTCCAAAAGGACAAGAAAAATTGGTCTTTTCTTGATCAAGTTGAGAAACAGGTATTTGTGAAAAACCAGAATATCCATCAAGGAAGAAAAAATGTGTGTGCTTAGATAATCTTTCTATCATTTGATCAATAAAAGGCAGAGGGCAATGATCTTTTCTAGTTGCTTTCTTTACTTTTCTAAAATCAATTACCATTCTGTAGCCTGTAACAATTCTTTGTGGAATATGTTCATTCTTATCATTAGGAACAACAGTAATACCTCCTTTCTTAGGGACACAATGAACATGACTTACCCATCTACTATCATCTATAGGATAGATTATACCTGCTTCCAGATGTTTTAATATTTCCGTTCTTACCACTTTTTTCATCTTCGGATTTAACCGACATTGGTGATCAACAACGGGTTTAGCAACAGGTTCCATATTAATCTTGTGCTGACATCGAGTGGGACTAATGCCCTTAAGATCATCAAGAGTATATCCAATAGCATCTTGGTGCTTCCTTAGAACTTTCATTAATCTTTCTTCTTCATGTTCTTAAAGGTTAGCACTAATAATAACAGGATAAATCTTTTTCTCATCGAGATAAGCATATTTCAAAGTGTTTGACAATTGTATTAATTCAAACACATGGTCACCTTTAGGTGGAGGAGGACCTCCTAGAGTTTCAATAGGCAAATGGTGTTTAAGCAGAGGACGTTGTTCAAAGAAAATCTTACCTATTTCACTTCTTTCATGCATATGCATATCATTCTCATGGTCTAGCAAATATTGCTCTAAAGGATCAGTAGGAGGTACGACAATAGAAGTAAGACCAATAATTTCATCCTTACTAGGCAATTCTTTTTTACGAGTTTTTCTACTAAACTTGGACAAATTAAATTCATGAGACTTATCACCAAAGCTAACACTGACAGTTTGTTTCTCACAATCTATTTTAGCATTAACGGTGTTCAAGAAAGGTCTACCAAAGATAACGGGACAAAAGTCATCCTATGGGGAACCAAGAACAATAAAATCAGTAGGGTATTTTATTTTCCCGCACAAGACTTCAACATCTCTAACAATCCCAAGTGGTGTGATAGTGTCTCTATTAGCATGTTTACCAAAGATAATTTCTTGATATAAAGTAAAAGGAATAGCACTCACACTAGCACCTATGTCACATAAACCATGATAACAGTGATCTCCTATTCTGAGATAACGGGCATGCCAACAACGGGTCTATGTTTATCTTTCCCATCGGGTTTGGCAATTCTAGCGGCTTCACCAACAAAGTAAATAGCATGCCCGTCAATATTATTGACCAAGAGATCTTTAACCATAGAATCATTAGGTTCTACCTTGATTTGTTCAGTTGGTTTGGGTGCACTAATATTACTTTTATTGACCACCATTGAAACTTTAGCATGTTCCTTTATCCTAATAGGGAAAGGTGGGTTTTCAATATAAGCAGTAGGAACAACCGGATCAACATTACAGATAGTAGTTTCATCTTTAGCTACTACCGGTTCTTTAATTTCTTCCTCAATAGGTGGGTGATATTTAAACCACTTCTCTTTAGGGAGATCAACTTGAGTAGTAAAAGATTCACAAAAGGAGGCTACTATCTTAGAGCCAAGTCCATATTTAGTGCTAAACGTTTGGAAAACATCGGTATTCATAAAAGATTTAACACAATCAAACTTAAGCTTAATACCTGACTCTTTACCTTCTTGAGTTCCCAATCTTCAGAGTTGCATTTAATTGTCTCTAAAATATCCCACCAGAAATCAATAGTCTTCTTCATAAAGTAACCAGTACAAGAAGTATCAAGCATGGATCGATCATCATGAGAAAGCCGAGCATAAAGATTCTGAATGATAATTTCTCTTGAGAGCTCATGATTGGGGCATGAATATAACATTGACTTAAGCCTCCCCCAGGCTAGAGTGATACTTTCTCCTTCACGAGGCCAAAAATTATATATATATAATTCCGATCACGATGAACTAGATGTGTAGGATATTTTTTTGGTGAAACTCCAATTTCAATCGATTTCAATTCCAAGATCCAATATCATCGCATAGCTTATACCATGCCAATGCTTTTCCCTTCAAAGATAAAGGGAAAACCTTCTTCTTAGCTTCATCTCCGGGTAAACCTGCAAGCTTAAACAATCCACAAATATCATCCACATATATCAAGTGCATATTAGGATGTTCAGTTCCATCTCCTACATAAGGATAGCTAGTAGTTGTTCTATCATAACCGAAGGAATTTCATATTCCATATTTTCAGTAGGTGCAGTAGGTTGAGGGGTGACTAATTGTGGTTCCAATCGAGGTGAAGATACCCGAACAAACCCCTGAAAGGATTGTTTTCCATAGTAACAAGTGACAGTAAATTTCAGCACACACTAATAATTTTTCCTTACCAATTTCCACTTACCAAGAGCGCTTCACTCCCCGGCAACTGCGCCAGAAAAGAGCCTTGATGACCCACAAGTATAGGGTATCAATCGTGGTACTTTTGATAAGTAAGAGTGTCGAACCCAACGAGAGCAGAAGGAAATGACAAGTGGTTTTCAACAAGGTATTCTCTGCAAGCACTTTATAAGTAATGAGTAGTTTGATAGCAAGATAATTTGTAACAAGCAAGTAACGATAGTAGTAAAAAAGGTGCAGCAAGGTAGCCCAATCATTTTGAGGCAAAGGGCAGGCCAAAACGGTCTCTTATGATAAGCAAAGTGTTCTTGAGGGTACACGGGAATTTCATCTAGTCACTTTCACCATTTTGGTTCGATTTCTGTTTGTTACTTTGATAATTTGATATGTGGGTGGACCGGTGCTTAAGTGATGTTCTTACTTGAACAAACCTCCTACTTATGATTAACCCCCTCGCAAGCATCCGCAACTACAAGAAAAGTATTAAGAATAAATTCTAACCATAGCATTAAACTTTTGGATCCAATCGGTCCCTTACGGAATAGCGCATAAACTAGGGTTTAAGCTTCTGTCACTCTAACAACCCATCATCTAATAAATACTCCACAATGCATTCCCTTAGGCCCAATTATGGTGAAGTGTCATGTAATTGACGTTCACATGACACCACTAAGGGAATCACAACATACATACCATCAAAATATCGAACACATATAAAATTCACATGATTAATTGCAACAAGATTTCTCCCATGACCTCAAGAACAAAAGTAACTACTCACAAATGATAATCATACCCAAGATCAGAGGTGTGTTAAACCGCATAATGGATCTGAACATATAATCTTCCACCAAATAAACCATATAGTAATCAACTACAAGATGTAATCAACACTACTAGTCACCCACAGGTACCAATTTGAGGTTCCAGTACAAAGATTGAACACAAGAGATGAACTAGGGTTTGAGAGGAGATGGTGCTGTTGAAGATGTTGATGGAGATTTCCCTCCCCAAGATGGGAGAGTCATTGGTGATGATGATGACGATGATTTCCCCCTCCGGGGGGGGGGGGGAGGGAGTTCCCCGGCGGAATCGCTCTGCCGGAGGGCAAAAGTTCTCCCGCCTAAGTTCCGCCTCGATATAGCGGCGCTTCGTCCCAAAAGTCCTCTCCTTATTTTTTCTATGTCAAAATGACTTATATACCAGAAGATGGGAACCGAAGGTGGGATGGGCTGAGCACAACCCACGAGGGCGCGCCTGGGGGGCCTGGCGCGCCCTGGTGTCTTGTGCTCACCAGGTGGCCCCCCTCTGATAGTTATTTGCTCTAGTATTTTTCATATATTCCATAAAATTCCTCATGAAGTTTCAGGTCATTTGAAGTTGTGCAGAATTGGTAGCCTGATGTAGCTTTTTCGGGTCTAGATATCTAGCTTCCGGAATTCCCCCTCTTTGTGTGAACCTTGCATATTATGAGAGAAAAGACATTATTATGCATAAAAAAATTATAAATAACAGTAGGTAAACATGATGCAAAATGGACGTATCAGGACCTACATCATTGATCTTGGAAAAGTTCCAAACATCATATCTGCATGAGATTCAGATCTGGTTGCTAACAGGATATTTCAGACAGCATGTGTGGAAAAGAAAGTTTGCACAAACTGACGAGATGACGTTGCGGGATTCTCGGAAAATGAACAATGATATCAGGCTCCAAAACATGAGCTGGTTCTGCTACATACATGTGAACATGTTGTCCAAGAAAAGCATGACCACGTAGAAGTCTTAAAACAAAACACTACCGGGTTAAGGTGGGGAACCATTATCAAGGATATCGAAGTCATTGCATAAGTCTTGCTCATAAGAGGGAACTTCTTCTCCTTGAACAAATCAATGAGTGGCTTAGTGTGCTAGGTAACACATATGGAATGGAGGCGGCCAACCTATCAAACCATAGAGTACTTTGCACATAGGCATGACTAACTTGCAACGACTCCAGAGGAAACAAAAAATAATCTTTCTTGGATCCACGATGGTGTGACGCCCCGAGACCGACGCGCCAGGTGTCTTCCAGTTATTCGCTATCGTTGCCATGTCATTTTCTTGCGTGTTGCATCTTGCCATGTCATCATGTGCATTGCATCATCATGTTTTTCAAAACTTGCATCCCTCCGAGTTCCCCAGTTCTATCCGCTATCCGTTCCGAGCCCAACCACACTCGCATGCGCCCGCGGCATGTCCGAATATTATTTTTTAAGAGGCTAGAAAATGTTCTCGGAATAGGTTGAAAGTTGGCATGCAGTGTTGTTATGTTGTCAGTAGGCCGCCTGTCAAGTTTCATCGCATTCGGAGTCCGTTTGACGCCCCAACGGATAACTATAGCGACATTATAGTCGGTCAAATTGTCGGACGTTTTAGGTCTCCAGAAACAATCTTCGGGTCTCTCTCTGCTCTTCTCATAGCCCAAGGCTTTCTGCACAGCCCACTACCTACCGTCAGGCCCAACCTAACCTCTCTCGTCAGCCCGTGGCCCTGCTCGCGCGCGCGTCCGAAAGTTCTCCCGGACGCGACCCGGGCAGTCGTCACTGTTGGGTCTGGATCATCCCCTAACATCTATAAAACATCTCCGTTTTATTATTTGGACTCCCTAAGCTTTTTATTTCGCGACCTTCCGATTCCTATCAGAGGGACCGAGGTAAGCCCTAACCTAATCTGTGATGTATATATAGTCCACCCTTAGTCATTTTGGACAAACCCTAAAATCTAGGGACTTTATCCCGTCGAGCCGCCGCCATCTACCGCATCTTCCTCGGGATCCCAATCACCCCAATCGAGCGCCTCCACTATTTTGTTTTCTTTTCCGATCCAATCTCCTCCGCCTCCACTCTCTTCCATCCGCCGCCCGTCCCCGCAACAGAGCAAGCCGCGGCCACTCCTACACAGCCTCATGCACGAGTGCCCAAGCCCTCGATCCAGCCCCGGAGTACGCCGCCATGGATGCTAGGGACTCACCCGTGCGCCTCCTCCCTCCGTCGCGTCATCAGCCGCACACGAGCTCGATCGGGAGAGGAGCTCCCGATCATGCACGCCTCTGCCTCGTTTCTGACCATCGCCGATGCTGCCGGCGTCCACCACCCAGGGCACCAGCACCCGTGCGCCTCCTCGCTTCCTCCATCCATGGAGGCGAGCTCCTAGAACCAAGGTCATTCCCTGCTTCCTTCCCTCTTCCTCGAGTTCTCTCTTTCTCTCTGTCGCTCAATCCCTCTCTATTGTCTTGTTCCGTAGGAAGTCACGGATGCACGAGCTTGGTCCTTGCCGGCTCGCACCTTCGTCTTCGACCCTTGTCCCCTCCGACCAACAGCAGGGAACTGACGCCGCCCCTGAGCTCCACCCGCTCCGTCGTTGCCCGAATTTGGCGCCGGCCAGCCAGATCCGCCCCGTCTGCACCTCGCCGGCCTTCCCTGGAGCCCGCTGCTGCTCGAGTCCGCCGCTGCATCCTCTTGTTCCCCTGCGCTGTGTCCTCTTCTTCCCCCTGCTTCGAGAGGAGCAGAGTGCCGCGCTGCAGTTGCATTGACCGCAGCCTCCCAAGGCCCATGCCAGATCTGGCCTCTCGAGCCGGCCCACTCCTACACTGAACCGGGCCAAAGCCCATGGGTGAGGCCACCCCCAGTGCCTCCTTTTTTCTGTACAGTTTGGGCCAGGCAGTTTCGGCCCGATAAGTTTTTTCCTGGTCTGGATGTTTTGTCTAATATTTTCCAAAGAGCGCTGTTTTGCATAAAAACCCCCAAGCATTATGCATTTCATAAGTCACAAACGGTGCATCATATTAAAACAAATTATATATGTAAAATGCTTAGAATTTTGTGTAGATTAACAATATGCAACTTTCATCCATGTTTAAAATGTTTAAAATGTTGTTTGTATAAATTTGCTCCAATGCCATGTTAAAATGTTTTATTTCATAACTAAATAACCGTAGCTCCAAACTTAACAAACTTTTTATGTAAATGGGGTAGAAAAATGCCTAGTTTAACATGGTGGCTTTATTTTGCATGTTTAATAACTCTGAAATTGTGTATAGGGCAGAACGGTACCAAACCTTCAAATGTGCACATGAGGAGTTTCCGGACTTGTTGTTTGTTGTTTCCGGCCTCATTTAAACTTGCCTAGATAGGTAGTTTTGTTATGCTTCACTTCTTGCCATGCTAACTAACATTAATATTGTTGAGTACATAAATGAGAGAGAACTAAATAATTGTTGTGGTTTCGTCAATATGCAACTCGTTACATATTGAGCTCCACTTAACTTGTAGTTTTGCTTATGCTCTTTGCCATGCCATGCCTCATTAAACCGGACATGCATCATACTTGGTTGTGCATCATGCCATGTTTATGTGATGGTTGTTTACTATGTTGTTTGCTTCTTTCCGGTGTTGCTTCTTCGGGTTAGTTCCGATAACATCGTGTTTGTGAGGATCCGTTTGACTACGTCCATTTGTCTTCTTCATGGACTCGTTCTTCTTCCTTGCGGGATCTCAGGCAAGATGACCATAACCTCGAAATCACTTCTATCTTTGCTTGCTAGTTGTTCGCTCTATTGCTATGTTGCGATACCTACCACTTGCTATATCATGCCTCCCATTTTGCCATGTCAGCCTCTAACCGACCTTTCCTAGCATACAATTGTTTGGCTATGTTACCGGTTTGGATCAGCCCCTCTTATAGTGTTGCTAGTTGCAGGTGAAGATTAAGTTTGTTCCATGTTTGGAACATGGATATGTTGGGATATCACAATATCTCTTATTTAATTAATGCATGCATATACTTGGTAAAGGGTCGAAGGCTCGGCCTTATGCCTGTTGTTTTGTTCCACTCTTGCCGCCCTAGTTTCTGTCATACCGGTGTTATGTTCCTTGATTTTGCATTCCTTACACGGTTGTCTGTTATGGGGACCCCTTGACAGTTCGCTTTGAATAAAACTCCTCCAGCAAGGCCCAAACTTGGTTTTACCATTTGCCTCACCACCACCTACTTTTTCCTTGGGAGTCACGCTCTCGAGGGCATCTTTATTTTAACCCCCCCCCGGGCCAGTGTTTGTCTAAGTGTTGGTCCGAACCGAGTAGACTGCGGGGCCACCTCGGGGAAACTTGAGGTTTGGTTTTACTCGTAGGATGTCTCATCCGGTGTTGCCCTGAGAACGAGATATGTACAGCTTCTATCGGGATGTCGGCACATCGGGCGGTCTTGCTGGTCTTCTTTTACCATTGTCAAAATGTCTTGTAACCGGGATTCCGAGACTGATCGGGTCTTCCTGGGAGAAGGAATATCCTTCGTTGACCGTGAGAGCTTGTGATGGGCTAATTTGGGACACCCCTGGAGGGTTTGAACTTTCGACAACCGTGCCTGCGGTTATGGACAGATGGGAATTTGTTAATATCCGGTTGTAGAGAACTTGACACTTAACTTAATTAAAATGCATCTACCGCGTGTGTAGCCATGATGGTCTCTTTCCGGCGGAGTCCGGGAAGTGAACATGGTTCTTGTGTTATGCTTGAACGTAAGTAGTTTCAGGATCACTTCTTGCTCATCTTTAGCTTCTCGACCGTTGTGTTGCTTCTCTTCTCGCTCTCTTTTGCATAAGTTAGCCACCATATATGCCTAGTGCTTGCTGCAGCTCCACCTCATTACCCCATTCCTACCCATAAGCTTAAATAGTCTTGATCTCGTGGGTGTGAGATTGCTGAGTCCTCGTGGCTCATAGATACTTCCAAATAGTTGCAGGTGCCGATGATACCAGTGTAGATGACGCAACCAAGCTCAATTGGGAGCTCGAAGAAGATCGTGTTGGTTGGGTTGTTTCGTTTCATGTTGATCAGTAGTGGAGCCCAGTTGGGACGATCGGGGATCTAGCTTTTGGGGTTGTCTTCTTTTATTTTGGTTCCGTAGTCGGACCTTGATTGTATTCTGGATGATGTATGTTTAACTTGTAATTGTGTGAAGTGGCAATTGTAAGCCAACTCTTTATCCCTTTCTTATTCAGTACATGGGATTGTGTGAAGATTACCCCTCTTGCGACAAACGTACCATGCGGCTATCCTCTAAGTCATGCCCCGACACGTGGGAGATATAGCCGCATTGTGGGTGTTACAAGTTGGTAATCAGAGCCTTCCCCGACTTAGGAGCCCCCTGCTTGATCGAATCAGTGATGCTGTTCAGTCTAGAACAAAATGTTTTGAGTCTTAGGATTAAATATATCGGAGAGTAGGATTCTTTTTACTCCTCAGTCCCTTTGTCGCTCTGGTGAGGCCTCCTGACCTCGAGTTTTGACTCTTCTCTCCTCAAATTTCACGAATTTTTTTAGGATCACGCGGGTATCTTGGAATCGTTTAATGGTTTTGTGACAAGAACATTGTTCTTAGTGCCTCCTGACATTTAGGGGTTGTGGCAGTGTCCCGGGGAGTTGAGCTCCGAGGTGTTGTCGTCACAATTTTATCATTGCAGTTCTCGAATACCTAAGTTCGCCGACATTGAAAATCTCTTTTATGCAGTTGTTGGTGAGATAACCTCGACGCCACCCAGTACCGGGGCGGGAGTTCGGGAGTATTGCCATAACTCGTATAACGGATGCTTTTCGAAGGTTGAGGTACACGATTTCTAAAGGTTTCTTGGTTATGTGTTGAAGGATGGATACAAATGGATGTAGTAATTGTTAGTTTGGGTGAGATATTATGCTTCCCCTGTATCCCCAACACCTGATTGCATAACCAGAAAGTTTCGGGAGTTTATAAGTGGGAATTCAAGTATATCATAGGATATCTTTCCAACAGACACATGATATGATATGGGATCTATCATATGTTTGTTTCCGGTTTATTCTGCAAGCCAATCTTTGTTTTGTTTTGAGTTGTGGTATTCGAGTTGCTTCAAAGTCAAATGTTGATTCCATGTATCTTCTAAATGGTGTTTTCATATTTCTATGGGAATACTAATCCTTCATGATAATCAAGATTGTCATGTCAATCCTATTCAACCGGCATGTTTCTCTTCAAGTGGATCCGATCATTTTCAACATCTGCAAGATCCAATCTCAGTTTTCTCAACGTGGTTCGTTTCATCCGTTCCCAAGTTGCTTTTGTTTTTCCCGCCCTCCCACCCTTGTTTCTTCAAGGACTCAGATTTCTTAATCAAGTATCCATCTTATTGATGTGAAGTCTCTTCATTCTTTTCAATCAATGTTCTTACCCGATGTTTCTCATGAAGATGCTCTACTAGTCAATCATTCTTCTTTATTTTATTCTCCGGTGGATTCAAGTCAAGCTTTGTCAATCATGTCCTTTCCTTGTTTCAAATGTTTTCCCATGCCGGTGCACCTTATAATCATTCACCGCTTGCTATTCATTGTTCTGGAGTGCCGAAGATATCTCAGAAGACTTGTGTTCCATTATCAATCCACTCAAGCTAATTCGGGGTTGTTATCTCATTCTAGCCATTTAATTCAACCGGCACAATCTTCCTTTAAATCGTTCAACAATGTTTCTCTTGAGTGGGCCCTAACCCACAGGTCTTTTCCCAGGATCTTACCTGACTCTTCTTTTCTTTTCCAGAGTTATTTTCAAATTCATTTCAAAGTTTGACGTAAGAATGAATTGTCATCAGTCATATGTCTTTCTCCAAGATCTTTCAAATTCTTTAAATCGTTTGTTCAACCTTTCTATTCTTCATCTCGGGGTGCCTCAAAAATTCAAGGTGATGTTTCTCATCGCCATTCTACAACATTTGAAGACTGAAGAAGAGTTTTTCCTCCAAATCTTATCCGTTCTCTCAGAGATGCATAGTTCAAGCTTGATGCCATCCTCTCATAATTGTTTTCGACTGTGGCAATGCTTTTCATCCTTCCGGAGCAATTCAAGAGTCTTTTCAGTTTGGTTCTCTGAGGGCCATCATTTCGGGATTATTCATTCTCAGCTTTCAGCTACTGTTCTCCAAATCTTACTGGTGCATCGCTCAAACATCCTCTAGTCAGTTCATGATTTCTTCATTCACTTGTATCTAAATCCTAGCAAGTATCTTCATTCATTTTCCAATTCTTCCTAGTGAATTGCGCCTTTGCTACTTTCATGTTCAATCCTAACGGTGGTTCATTCAAGAGTTTTATTCGTTGGTTATCATATCAATTCATTCGTTCTTTCAAATCCTAACGGTGGTTCATTGAAGTCTTTTCTCAAGTTTGCGCTATATCTATCTTAATCCTTTCCACGAGAATAAGTAGTATGCCAAATCCATTGCCTGTCACCAATTTAAATTGGTGAAGGATGCGCATAACTTAATTCTTATTATTGTTTCATCCAAGTGATCTAATTTCTTCTTCCCGGAGTTGTTCATCATATCACATTCTCGGTCCAAGATGCTTCATCTTTTGTTTTCCGGAGTGCCAAGTTTTCCGCATTATCTCGTCATGAAGCTCCATCTAACCATTGCAAGGCTTCTCCCGGAGTTCTTTTCAATTTTCCTTCGCTTGATCATTCTTTTGTTATCGGAGTTCTCATGAAGGCTCGACATGGTGGCTCATCAACGATTTCATTCATTCTTCGTTCGTTCTTGAGATCCTTTGCAACCCATCAATTCCTTCGAGCATGAGCTCTTCTCAATCCATCATTCTCTTCGTTGGAGTTATCTTGGGTTATATTTCACCTAAAGCTTTCCCTAAGGATTGTTGCTATTTATGGTGCTCATAAATGACCCAAGTTCTTCATTTATCCTTCCGGTGAAATAAGTTTCTCATTTCCTTGTTCATATCAATCCAATCTATTGTTTTCTTTAGTGGTAGAATTTCGCATCAATTTTGAGATGTTTTTCATAAGCCCACTATAAGATTGTTCGTTTCATTGTTGGTTTTTCAACAATTCCGTTTTAACCTTCTTGGAAGGGTGTTTTCCAAGCTCAAGTATGGCACAAGTTGCCATTTTCTTCTCCATTCTGGTATTCCAATGATCTATCTTCTATTCTTTCTTCCGGAGGCTTTGTGATGTTGCTCTCTTCACTCTTCATATCGTATTGTGAGGACCGTGTTCTTTTCGTGCTTGTCCATTTAACCAGAGTGTCGTGCCCTCTTTTAAAGTTCTTCCCATTCTGTCAAGTTTTTCTTGCCTCCCTTCTCAGTTGGAGTGTTGTCCATATTATATCATTCTTTTTCCTTCTCTATCTTGTTTTAACCGGAGTGTTGTGTCTATTATTCCTATTCTAAACGGACTCTCATCCAAGTGCTTTCATTTTGCCAAGCTCATATTCTTCACCTTCCATTTCTAACCGGAGAGTTGTCGTAATTGATCTTTATCGTTCCTTGTATATCTCGTTTCAACCGGATTGCTTGCATGTACTCCTTGTCCATTGCAACCCTTTTCTTATGTCTTTCAATCTACAAGGTTTCCGTAATATTCCTTGTTCCCCTTTTCTAATGGAGTGTTTTCAACTTTGTTCATCTTTGTTGTTTTCTTCTTTAAAGTTGTTCAACCTTTATAAGGTTCTTTGGTTTCACTCTTTTGTCAAGAAGAAACTTTGTTTCACCTCTTCCTCTTCCGTTTTCTCTCCGCTGCCATCCTAGATCTCGGGACGAGATCCTCTCGTAGTGGTGGAGTGTTGTGACGCCCTGAGACCGACGCGCCAGGTGTCTTCCAGTTATTCGCCATTGTTGCCATGTCATTTGCTTGCGTGTTGCATCTTGCCATGTCATCATGTCAATTGCATCATCATGTTTTTCAAAACTTGCATCAGTCCGGATTCCCCAGTTCCGTCCGTTGTCTGTTCGGAGCCCAACCACACTCGCACACGCTCGCGGCATGTCTGAATATTATTCTTTTAAGTGGCCGGAAAATGTTCTTAGAATGGGTTGAAAGTTGGCATGCGGTGTTGTTATGTTGTCAGTAGGCCGCCTGTCAAGTTTCATCGCATTCGGAGTCCGTTTGACGCCCCAACGGATAACTATAGCGACATTATAGTTGGTCAAATCATTGGAAGTTTTCGGTCTCCGGAAATAGTCGTCGGGTCTCTCTCTTCTCTTCTCCCAGCCCAAGTCTTTCTGCACAGTCCACTACGTACCGCCAGGCCCAACCTAACCTCTCTCGTCAGCCCGCGGCCCTCCTCGCGCGCGCGTCCGAAAGCTGTCCCGGACCCGTCCCGAGCAGTTGTCACCGTTGGGTCCGGATCATCCCCTAACATCTATAAAACATCTCCGTTTTATTATTTGGACTCCCTAAGCTTTTTATTTCGCGACCGTCTGATTCTGATCAGAGGGACCGAGGTAGCCCCTAATCTAATATGTGATGTATATATAGTCCACCCTTAGTCATTTTTGACAAACCCTAAAATCTAGGGACTTTGTCCCGTTGAGCCGCCACCACCTACCGCATCTTCCTCGGGATCCCCATCACCCCAATCCAGCGCCTCCACTATTTTGTTTTCTTTTCCGATCCAATCTCTTCCATCTCCACTCTCTTCTGTCCAGCCGCCCGTCCCCGCAACAGAGCAAGCCACGGCCACTCCTACACAGCCTCGTGCACGAGTGCCCAAGCCCTCGATCTAGCCCAAGAGTACGCCGCCGTGGATTCCAGGGACTCACCTGTGCGCCTCCTCCCTCCATCGCGTCATCAGCCGCACACGAGCTCGATCGGGAGAGGAGCTCCCGATCATGCGCGCCTCTGCCTAGTTTCTGACCATCGCCGATGCTACCGGCGTCCACCACCCGGGGCACCAGCACCCGTGCACCTCCTCACTTCCTCCATCCATGGAGACGAGCTCCTCGAACCAACGTCATGCCTTTGCTTCCTTCCCTCTTCCTCGAGTTCTCTCTCTCTCTCTATCGCTCAATCCCTCTCTGTTGTCTTGTCCCGCAGGACGTCACGGATGCACGAGCTCGGTCCTCGCTCGCTCGCGCCTTCGTCTTCGATCCTCGTTGCCTCCGACCAACAACAGGGAACTGACGCCGCCACTGAGCTCCACCTGCGCCGTCGTTGCCCGGATCCAGCGCCAGCCAGCTGGATTCGCCTCGTCTGCACCTCGCCGGCCTTCCCTGGAGCCCGCTGCAGCTCGAGTCCGTAGCTGCATCCTCTTCTTCCCCTGCGATGTGTCCTCTTCTTCCCCTTGCTTCGAGAGGAGCAGAGTGTCGCGTTGCAGTCGCGTTGACCGCAGCCTCCCAAGGCCCATGCCAGATCCGACCTCTCGAGCCGGCCCACTCCTACACTGAACTAGGCCAAAGCCCATGGGTGAGGCCACCCCCAGCGCCTCCTTTTTTTTTGTATGGTTTGGGCCAGGTAGTTTCGGCCCGATAAGTTTTTTCCTCGTCTGGATGTTTTGTTTAATATTTTCTAGAGAGCGCTGTTTTGCAGAAAACCCCCCAAGCATTATGCATTTCATAACTCACAAAACAGTGCATCATATTAAAACAAATTATATATGTAAAATGCATAGAATTTTGTAAAGATTAACAATATGCAACTTTCATCCATGTTTAAAATGTTTAAAATGTTGTTTGTATAAATTTGCTCCAATGCCATGTTAAAATGTTTTATTTCATAACTAAATAACCGTAGCT
This sequence comes from Triticum dicoccoides, assembly GCF_002162155.2. Taxonomy (NCBI): domain Eukaryota; kingdom Viridiplantae; phylum Streptophyta; class Magnoliopsida; order Poales; family Poaceae; genus Triticum; species Triticum dicoccoides. Next base: position 391,847,042 of record NC_041384.1, read on the forward strand.
CCAAACTTAACAAACTTTTTTTGTAAATGGGGTAGAAAAATGCCTAGTTTAACATGGTGGCTTTATTTTGAATGTTTAATAACTCTAAAATTGTGTATAGGGCAGAACAGTACCAAACCTTCAAATATGCACATGAGGAGTTTCCGGACTTGTTGTTTGTTGTTTTCGGCCTCATTTAAACTTGCCTAGATAGGTAGTTTTGTTATGCTTCACCTCTTTCCATGCTAACCAACATTTAATATCGTTGAGTACATAAACGAGAGAGAACTAAATAATTGTTGTGGTTTCGTCAATATGCAACTCGCTGCATATTGAGCTCCACTTAACTTGTAGTTTTGCTTGTGCTCTTTGCCTTGCCATGCCTCATTAAACCGGACATGCATCATACTTGGTTGTGCATCATGCCATGATTATGTGATGGTTGTTTACTATGTTGTTTGCTTCTTTCCGGTGTTGCTTCTTCGGGTTAGTTCCAATAATGTCGCGTTTGTGAGGATCCGTTTGACTACGTCTGTTTGTCTTCTTCATGGACTCGTTCTTCTTCCTTGCGGGATCTCAAGCAAGATGACCATACCCTCGAAATCACTTCTGTCTTTGCTTGCTAGTTGTTCGCTCTATTGCTATGCCGCGATACCTACCACTTGCTATATCATGCCTCCCATTTTTCCATGTTAGCCTCTAACCCACCTTTCCTAGCAAACCATTGTTTGGCTATGTTACCGCTTTTTCTTAGCCCCTCTTATAGTGTTGCTAGTTGCAGGTGAAGATTAAGTTTGTTCCATGTTTGGAACATGGATATGTTGGTATATCACAATATCTCTTATTTAATTAATGCATCTATATACTTGGTAAAGGGTGGAAGACTCGACCTTATGCCTGGTGTTTTGTTCCACTCTTGCCGCCCTAGTTTCCGTCATACCGGTGTTATGTTCCTTGATTTTGCGTTCCTTACACGGTTGGGTGTTATGGGGACCCCTTGACAGTTAGCTTTGAATAAAACTCCTCTAGCAAGGCCCAACCTTGGTTTTACCATTTGCCTCACCACCACCTACTTTTCCCTTGGGAGTCACGCTCTCGAGGGTCATCTTTATTTTAAACCCCCCGGGCCAGTGTTTGTCTAAGTATTGGTCCAAACTGAGTAGACTGCGGGGCCACCTCGGGGAAACTTGAGGTTTGGTTTTACTCGTAGGATGTCTCATCCGGTGTTGCCCTAAGAACGAGATATGTGCAGCTCATATCAGGATGTCGGCACATCGGGCGGTCTTGCTAGTCTTGTTTTACCATTGTCGAAATGTCTTGTAACCGGGATTCCGAGACTGATCGGGTCTTCTTGGGAGAAGGAATATTCTTTGTTGACCGTGAGAGCTTGTGATGGGCTAAGTTGGGACACCCCTGCAGGGTTTAAACTTTCGAAAGTCGTGCCCGCGGTTATGGGAAGATGGGAATTTGTTAATATCCGGTTGTAGAGAACTTGACACTTAACTTAATTAAAATGCATCTACCGTGTGTGTAGCCGTGATGGTCTCTTTCCGGCGGAGTCCGGGAAGTGAACACGGTTCTTGTGTTATGCTTGAACGTAAGTAGTTTCAGATCACTTCTTGATCATCTTTAGCTTCTCGACCGTTGCATTGCTTCTCTTCTCGCTCTCTTTTGTGTAAGTTAGCCACCACATATGCTTAGTGCTTGCTGCAGATCCACCTCATTACCCCTTTCCTACCCATAAGCTTAAATAGTCTTGATCTCACGGGTGTGAGATTGCTGAGTCCTTGTGGCTCACAGATACTTCCAAACAGTTGCAGGTGCTGATGATACCAGTGCAGATGACGCAACCAAGCTCAAGTGGGAGCTCGAAGAAGATCGTGTTTGTTGGGTTGTTTCGTTTCCTGTTGATCAGTAGTGGAGCCCAGTTGGGACGATCGGGGATCTAGCTTTTGGGGTTGTCTTCTTTTATTTTGGTTCCGTAGTCGGACCTTGATTGTATTCTGGATGATGTATGTTTAACTTGTAATTGTGTGAAGTGGCGATTGTAAGCCAACTCTTTATCCCTTTCTTATTCAGTACATGGGATTGTGTGAAGATTACCCCTCTTGCGACAAACCTACCATGCGGCTATGCCTCTAAGTCATGGCCCGACACGTGGGATATATAGCCGCATTGTGGGTGTTACAGGCGGCAACTTACATCAAGTGGACGTGAATTAGAGGAAGTCTCTTCTTCCATCAAAACATATACCTCATGAGAAAAACATGAAGGAAAAGCTTACAAAGTTTCCAACGCTAGCTCTAATGTTCAACATGAATCATGTAGAAGGTAAAATATTGCTGATGGGCTCACAACAACTCATCCAAGTTTCCATATAAATGGAATTCCACAATTAAGTGAACACAGTGATAGCATTGGTCAGACCAAAAAAATATAATGGTGTATGCTCGAGGAGACAACAACGAGTAAAACAACATTATGAAGTTCGTTGGTACTGATTAGATTTGATGATAGCCCACACTCAAATCAAAGTTTGCACAAAGACAATAGATCCAACAACTGATCACGAAGATCAATCGACGAAGATATAATCTTTCTCCAACACACACACACAAGGGATATCCCTTTAATGAACTAAGTTAGGTAAAACTTTTATCTTCCAACTCTCCAAGTTGTTGTTTATCTTAACCAACTAGCTCAGGGGTATCCAACATAGATTCTTGGAGAAGGGGTGGTTTATCGGGATAAACCAACTTGATCACGAACTCAACATAAAGGCCACGGAACAACCTGGTGATACTTCCGTGAAGATATCCAGAAAATCACAAACCACTGATATGTTACTAAGCTCGAGAATAATCTTGCTTTTTAGGGCAGGACGATATGATCAAAAGAGTGAGGGATTGACACAATCCTAACTCATTGATCGAAGAGTGCACTAGAAATAAGGACTAGGTAGAACTATTAATCTTAGAGTGGTGATTCAATAGCGAACACGCTAAAGATGAGAATATTGTCCTTTAACTAACAAGTAACGGGGTTGCTAGGAGTATTGATTTCACACATCGTGGTTCACTTGTCAGCATTCCGGTTACAATAACACGAGAACCAACAAATGGACAATGATGCCGAGAAGTATCACTATGTTAAGAATTCATAAGAGGTGGTGCAATTCTCATGACAATCCTGACATAAAGGGGGCAATACTCTAGGGTAGAACATGCTAGAAGCTGGATTGACATTCTTAATCTGCAGAATACAACTGCTTTGACCCAATCCTAGATACGGATGAGGTACCGAAGGTTGTTTCTCCTAGTCATTCCGGAATAGAATGGCTTGACGGACCACAAGAATATGAGGTATCGATGATCATGAATGCATGGCATGCTCTTTACTATCCAATGATAGACGGAGGTCAAAATACAACTAAAGAAGGACAACTCAAAGGAACATGTAACTTTCTGAGTTGTGGATGCATGGATTAGTGTGTCGAGCAAAGCTCAACATTTCTTCTGAATAACCCATGCAGAAGAGGAATGAATGGCAGATTCACAATATAGAATCGAGAACTCATCAAGAGCACATTGGTTGTGATCTTTTGGTTCAAAAGAACTTCTGTCAAGGATGGTTCATGGTATTTGGAAGAATGATATACCACGGACCTCGAACACTATCACAAAGGTTACTAATATCCTGAAGTAACAAGCAAACACTATCAACACGAGGTAACTAGAGTAAGTCTTGGGTTCAAGAACCCATAAAAAGAATACCTACTAACTAATAACATGACGATATGCCTTTAAGAATCGTGGCAGGAATCATCACACTAGAACACAAAGCATTGCTAGATTGGGTGGTTCTCTAAGATACCCTGGTGTCGTAATAATAGCTTCAACATATATGTCGAGGCAACGGAGTATCTGAACACATTGATTAGTGTGATTAATCTGGCCCAAAGGAACATCGGAAATGGGAAGAAGGGATTTGCAAATGCATCAGACTATTTAGAAACCTGGGATAACTCGGACAGCATAACGGCTGTAAATGCTCAAAAAAGATTTGAGACATTCTACAAAATGGTGGTGTAACCACTCAACATCGCAATATCAAGGTTCCGACACGAACTGTTAACACAAAAAAGTTGTAGGAACTGAACTGTTACTTGAATCCATCATTCCTATAAGTCTACGGATTAGTAACACATCATCCTGATAGAAGAATGAGAAGCCTAGTTCTTAATCCCCGTAGAAAGACGAGGGTGACTCAGATCAGAAGGAGCCTTACGTTCCCTTCCGCAATCAATTCCCTTATATAACTAAAGCATTTCTAGACTCGGCTTCATCCAGTTTGGCTTGGTAATCCTATAGGCAGCCAGGCTCTGATACCAAAGCTGTCAGGACCCCGATCCTAAGTCACACCAATCTAGCATGTAACACATCATATCACTTTGCGGCCTCACGCACGGTATCCCCACGGGTGCCACCTTACCAGGCCTGGGACCGTTTGGGCTTTTTGGCTCACGTATATGATATTGTTGCTAGCATCCATATGACAGAGAACCTGAGCCGACATGACTAGTCGTAAACCCAAGGTGGCACTAACTTACATGGACATGCATACATGACTCAGTAATGCACGTGTCGGTCAGTAGCGAGTGAATCCGGGCTGTTGCAAGCTAACAAGACTCCGGTAAGCACCGCGTGACATTTCCCCGAAGGGACAAACACAGGAGCAAAGGACACATGCCGATCATCCCATGTGTTCCAGAGTAGTTGCAAGCTACCATGGCTCACTGGAAGCACTGTGAGACATTTCCCCATAAGAGAGGCTACCAAGAATAAACAGCTAGGTGTCGGATCCCACACATAGCAATACACGTCACACATACACATAACATGCAAGTATGTGTTGTACAACATGGCATCACAACATAACTTAATAACTCATATAGATAAAGGCCCAGAAGAGCCACATAGCATTTATTACAAACATGAGTCACATGACTGAACACACATAGCATACAAGCAACGGAAGCATCACATGTCTGAGTATAGACAACTACAAATGAAAAAGGCTGAGAATCCTGACTATCTAAAAGACCCTCCCATGGGTACAAGATCGTAGCTGAGGTAACAACCTAAACGTCGAAGTCCACGCCGAACTACTAGTGAGACTGAAGTCTATCTGCAAAAACATAAATTAAGCAAACATGAGTACAAATGTAGTCAACAAGACTTACATCAGAACTAGCTACATATGCATCAGTATGAACAAAGGGGTGGTGGAGTTTAACTACAACAAGCCAGCTTTGACTCAGTGGCTATCCTATACTATGACTGCTAGTAACTCTTTTGAGGTGGTGATCACGAGTCCACATATTCACCATATCAATACAACACTATGGATCCGCTGCCGTCTCCCTACGAAAAGACCATCCATAGCACTCACGCTTATCTTGCGCATTTTAGAGTATCCACTTTCACTTGTCTATGAACTGCATAAGCAACCTAGTAGTCCATTACCGCGGACGCGGCTATTCGAATAGATCATGTTAACCCTGCAGGGGTGTACTTCTTCGCACACGCTCTCGCCACTTATCGCCATGTACATGTCATGTATCTCGGCAACCTTCAAGCGGAGGCCTGGCGAGGGTGTCGACCATGAACTGACTAACCACGCAAGTCTCTAGTCCAGGTTTATCGCCTATTCAGGTTCCATCCGCAGGGAGTTCGGCCGAGGTTTCCACCATGGCCTCGAATGATCTGTGCAGGGTTCCTGAGGCACCAAACGGGTGACTCGATACACCGGGCCACTTGCCTACCGCATCACAGCCCGCCCCTAGGGTTAGCGCTGTGCACTTCCTCCAGCATACTGCAAACACCATAAACTAGGTACTTGCAACTCCTGGACAGAGGACAGGGTGACTAGTAAGTCGAGAGAGTCAGTTAAGGATCCCAATGTGTGGTCATAGCTAATCTTGGATCACAAACATGGAACTCAGTTCCCGAGGATGGTTTCAGTGAGACAACCCACCATGTACTCCTACATGGCCTCTCATCGCTACCTTTACCAAATCATGTTCACACACTTAGCTCTCAATAGTAGGACATGTTCACACCATTCCAATCCATCCTAGATGAATCAGACCTGACACAACCCTAAGCATAGCAGGCATAACAATCAAGCATGAATGAGTAGGCACATCATGGCTCAAACAACTCCTACTCATGCTAGTGGGTTTCAAATATTTACTATGCCAAAGACAGGTCATGCAGAGGAAAGGGGTTCAACTACCGCAGCATGTAACAGTTGAATCATTGTTGTCCTAATGCAGTAAAAGAGAGCAGGAGCGAGGGAGTGGGATTGTATCGGAATGCTCAAAGGGGGTTTGCTTGCCTGGCACTTCTGAAGATAGCATTGTGTCTTCATCAGCGTCATCGATCTCATCGTCGGAACTACAACCACTGAGAAGGAACAAACACCGGCAAACAAGAGGGAACACAATCAATGCAATGCAACAATATGATGCATGATCATGACAGGCAATATGCTATTGATTGTGCTAATGCAACTAGCAACCAGATTAAATGAAGTTGGTTTCAACCAAAGGTTCAAATTCAAACTCCACATGTGGTTATTTAAATGTCATTTTTGCCCTAAATAGTAGCCAAAAGTTGTTCTAACATGAATGGAAATGCCATAAATAGATTCTTCATATTTTTCTAATAATTTTTCAGACATAACTTATTCCATTGGAGTTATAGATTATTTTCTATGATTTTTCAAAGTTTGGAGTGTTTTCTGGAATTCATAAATCATTTTTTGATTTATTTTAATTCCAGAAATACTTTACTGCATTAGCAATGCGCAAGGCAGATGTCAGCAGGTCAACTGGGTCGGCCAGGCCAAACCGGACCTACGGGACCCATTGGTTAGTGACTCAGCTAATTAACTTAGTTAATTAGTGCTAAGCTAACCCTAACTAAAATGTCAGCAGGGCTGGCCCACATGTCAGTGAGACAGTGGGTTAATTAAGTTTAGTTAATTACTTAATCAAAAGTTAGCTAGGGCCGGGCCCACATGTCAGTGGCCTAGGGGAGGTCAAACCCCTGGTCAAAAGGGTCAAGCCCGCTAGCGTTAAGCCACCGGCGGGGTCAAATGTGGCGGTGGTGCTCGGGGTTACTGCCTCTGGCGACGAAATCAACAGCGGAGCCCATCTACGAGTAGTCGGTGCTCGCGCGCGTCGAGTGGTGGGAGTGGGAGGTGCTGGGGTGGCCGGAATCTTCGTCGGCATCGACCATGGAGGCTGCAGGAGCTCGGGTGAGCTCTGGGTTGAGGCTACAACGGCCTTGGCTATGCGGGGTTGGCACCTACGGCGTCTACGCGGTGCAGCAAGTACGTTGGACGCATGCCCGGGACCAAACGGTCACCGGAGCGTCAACAGCGGCGAGCTCAGGCGGCGACACAGTCAGGCACAAGCGGCGCGATAGTTACAGTGGCCAAACATCGCAAAGGAAAGGGGAGTTCGAAGCAGGATCTCACCGTGAGTCAAATGGGAGGGTCAACGAGCTCGAGGAGGCACCGGAGACAGCAAATCGACGACGACGATCTTTGGTGGCCGACGAGGGGAACAACGGTGCTGGCGGCGTCCAGGGGCTTCCATCGTCAGGCGGCTCAGTGAGGAGGCAGAGAGGGACGAGGCGGAGCTCTTGGGCAGCTCTAGGAGGCGAGGGTAAGGTGGTGGCCATGGCTACGGTGAGCGACGACGACGGTGGTGCTCAGGTGGTTGTGCGCGATAGAGACAGAGGAGGGGAGAGGAGGAGTGGACAGGCCAGAGGGGTCGGGGGGTGTCGGTGTCAGAACCGGCGGATCTTGGGTAGGGGGTCCAGAACTGTGCGTCTAGGATTGATGGTAACAGGAGACAGGGGACACGATGTTTACCCAGGTTCGGGCCCTCTCTATGGAGGTAATACCCTATGTCATGCTTGATTGATATTGATGAATATGAGTGTTAGAAGAGTTGATCTACCACGAGATCATAATGGCTAAACCCTAGGAGTCTAACCTGTATGACTATGGTAATGAGTATATCCTTTCCGGACTAACCCCTCCGGTTTATATAGACACCGAGGGGATCTAGGGTTTACATAGAGTCGGTTACATAAGAAGGAATCTTCATAGTCGGTCGCCAAGCTTGCCTTCGACGCCAAGGAGAGTCCAATCCGGACATAGGTATAGTCTTCGGCCTTCATGTCTTCACAGCCCATCAGTCCAGCCCAATAGATAACAGGCCGGACGCCCGAGGACCCCTTAGTCCAGGACTCCCTCAGTAGCCCCGAACCAGTCTTCAATAGCGAGGTGTTCGGCACACGAATTGTCTTCGACATTGCAAGGCAGGTTCCTCCTTTAATGATCTCCAAGTGATGTATTCGGCCATTGGTTCCATGTCGCTCCCCTTGGCTTCTGCGCGTTAAATAACTTCACCTCCCATGTGTCAAGTGAAGGCGGAAGGTCAGGGTATTTTTGCAAACAACACCCCGTCCATGCAAGGAAGAGCGCCTATTAAAGAGATTGGATCCTAGATCCATTCGGCACCACGCAGAGGAAATCCCCGGAAACTGCTTAGGAGAAACCATTCCAGCATGGCTAGCGCCCCCAGCTCCTCCACCCGTTCCGTCCCAAAGAAAGGCCAGTGGGAGAGGTGTTCAATGTCCCATAGTCAATTGACGAAGCTGCAGACGCAGGGATTTCTTCCCCCGCAGATCTAGTTCCTGTTCGAGCGGGGCTAGATTCCTTCAACGGTGAGATCTAGGCAGAGGACTTCCCCAATCCATGCGAGGGAGAGCAAGTATGTTTCGTCCCCTACCTGCTAAGGGGCGTTGGATTTCCCATTCATCCGTTCCTCCGAGGGCTTCTGGAATACTATGGCCTCCAGTTGCACAACTTCACCCATGCCTCCATTGTGCACGTTGCGGGTTACGTCGCTTCATGGGAACTATTCCTGGGTATCAAGGCTCACTTCGAGCTGTGGAGGAAGTTGTTCTGTCTTGTCCCGCATAATCATGAGGGGTCGATATTTGAAGTGGGCGGAGCCGAAGTATGGTGTATCGCTGATACCGGATATCTGTCCGGCACACCAAGGAAGGCATCCGAACAATGGCCTTCCGAATGGTTCTATATTGAGGATGTCGCGCTTCCCGACCCAGTTCGAAAGGGTCTTCCCAAATTTGCAAGCGTTCCGCTAAAGAAACGCCACAGTTGGCGTCCTCGGAGTCTTGAAGAGGACGACAATGCAGAAGTTTGCCAGCTAATGAGCAAAATAAAGACGCTCACTCAGTCTGGACTCACAATGATCGAGGTAATGGTGATCTCCATAGTGCATGGGGTTCAGCCGCTATAGTATAGAGGGTTGCCCATGTGGCACTATAATGGAGAGGATGACGCCTCCCGCTATGGCCGAAAGGGTCCGGATACTCCCGCCGCTCTGGCAAAGATATTGGCCGAGCTATTTAAAGGGGAGGAAGAGGAGTTTCTTCGCATTAAGCGCAGAGATGGATATTCTATGTATAATCCCCCCAGTTGGGTAAGCTTCGACCCCTCTATTCCATTCATTCCCCTACCGGATTACCTTTGATAAATTTCAAGACGGTTTATGACATCACTGGCGGAAGGTCACCGAAGGACTTCATAGTCCTGCCCCACAACCGGAGATCCACACCCGGGAGCTAGATCCTGGGTTTGAAGAGGATCCGTATATATTCGTGGTGCTTGCGGGGGGGGGGGGGAGTGTTTTACCAGACAAGCTATGACGGCACAGAAGTGGCCATCACCGCCGACTATCCTGGCCTTCTTCCTGCTTCACATGTAAATAATTAAGAAACACCTTCTCTAAAAGAATGCTCTTATTCTTCCTCACCTACCACACTATATCGTGCTTCACAGGGGAGACGTTCGGCGATTTCGAAGAGATCGGCTCCCGCGCCGAGCAATCCTTCCAAGAGGAAAGCGAACGAAGACACGGCCGTGCCTTCATCGAAGAGGTATGAATTCACCAACCCGCACCCGAGCAGTCACGTCCAACGGTGACCTTCACGTTTTCCATGTTTCAGGAGGAAGGTGCGCCAGACTATATCCGGAGGTTCGAGCGGCCGTACTTCCCACAACCAGGATTCAAATCCTGCCATGCAGACGGGGGCTGATGCAGGGGCGATGCCGGACTGTCCTCCCGCCGAGGACTCGGATGATGTATCCGTCACCAACTTGGAAGTGGAGAGTGCCATTAATCATCTGCGCCGCCGGGCCATTTTACAAGACCCTGGCTTTTCGGAAGAGTCGTTTAATGCCTTCAACGTAGCCGACGCATACATCCAGGCTGCTCGAGATGGGATTAACAGGGCCACAAAGCAACATTTGAAAGATGTGCAAGTAAATTCGCTTTGTCTGACTATGACAACCATATGCCAGTAGCCCCCGAGACTTAAAGGAGTTGAAACAACTAATTTAAGGATCAATGTATAACCAGGTGCTTATGGAGAAGAATACCCAGCTAGCTCATGAGCTAGAAAAGTGTCAGCGCCAGCTGCTTGCTGCCAATGCCGAACTGGAGAAATACAAGGCGTCTCCAGGTAATATTTTCCTCTATCGAAAATTCATAATGATACACCGATAATGTGAATCTGGTTTTAATCCTTGTGTTGGGTCGTTAGACCAAGTACGAGAGCAGCTGGACGCCACTCGAAGCGAAGAATACAGAGCCAAAAAGCTGTTAGCAGGGGGCGAGCGTGTATTGACAAAAGTCGTTGAAGAGAAAAAGAAACTCCAGGATTCGAACACCAAACTGGGCGAAGGGCTGAAAGATGTGCGAGCGCAGCTAGCCGACTCTATGAAGGAGAACAAGAAGCTCTGAGGCGGCATATTTAGTACGTGGCCGCTTTTATCTTATAGCAGTTTGGAGGTAACGGTAGCTGATATAGCTATAATTGCAGGTGTATTGATGAACCGCCCCGAAGAGGAAGTGTCCGGATCATCAAATGATCTTCTGCAAGGGCTATCGTAGTTGCACGAGCAAGCTCGGCAGGCTATGCGGAGTGTAGCCAAGGCTCTATGGCCATCCGACTCCCCTCCAGGAAGCTTGGAGAAGCTGGTAGAGCTGTTCAAGGGAGCGCGGCGGCGTATCCGGTTGTGGAAGATATCTGCCTGCCGAGAGGGTGCGTGAGAGGCCTGGGCTATGGTGAACACGCGATATACCAACCTGGATCCTAATCACATGGCTCGCGTCGGGCCGGTAGGGCCGAATGGGGAAGAAATTCCCATTAGTATAGTATATGACCAAGTAGAGGTGGCCGCCAAATATTCCCAATAGGATTGTAAGTTAGACTGACTGTTGGAATGTGTAGAGGAAGATGTGTTCTAGTCCAAGTGAGTGTGTACTTTCCTCATCTAGCTAAATTGTATATCATTTGTCATGGCAGACCTTTTTGTTTCAACCTTCAGACTCTAAGGTGCGAGTGTTTTCGAATACCGTCGCGACCGAATAGGCCGGGGTATGCCTGGAAAACTAGGCGTAGGGGTCATAGTTGCTTGAACAGACAAGTTGTATCCGGCTAGCTATGTTATATTACATTGACATCGTAAGAAACATCTTCTAGAGAGAATAGTTCCGTTAAGGGTTTCTTTCCCTGGGTGTGCATGCATTTAATGTACATGTCCAGATTGTGACGGGAGCACCACAATTTGTATAACTTCTAGGGTGCACAATGGAGTGAGTTTAGAAAACATCTTTAATTCACCGACCGAATATTCCCTTAAGAACGCTAGCTTTAGGCTTCACCCAGTCTGAGGTACACATCCGGATGACCCGACAGTAACAATCGCAGAGGTGCTCCCTTTATGCCCTAACCGAACTAACGGGAACGTAGGGCATAAGCACAAGAGCCACGCAACCTAGCTTGGCCAAAACTTAAGTCATATCGATGCATATAGTGGCAAAGAAAAGGTGCATATGGAAAAACTCATATGTGAGGAGCTTAATGCTCAAGGAATGACAAAAACTTCTGTCCGAGAAGCCCCCAGGTACCAGTGACATACATATTTATAGATGTATGTGTTGATGGTGTGGAGTCTAGCCGTACCAAAGCGTTAAAGCAAGAAAGAAGAAAATAATCGGAAAAGAGAGAAACATAATGGAAACTACAGGGGAGGAGGAGACAAACAAGGGGTTTGGCGCTAGGCATAGAATCTCCGAAGTCTGGCCGCGTTCCAGGGGTTCGGCTCGAGGCGATTGTCTGATGCATCGTGAAGACGGTACGCTCCTCCGGTGAGAACTTCATCAATTATGAAGGGACCCTCCCATTTGGGCTTGAGTTTGTCCTTTTTCTTCTCCGGCAGGCGTAGCACGAGTTCACCAATGTTGTAAGTCTTGGCCCGTACTTCTCTGCTTTGATATCTTCAAGCCTACTATTGATAAAATGCTGAACGGGCTTTTGCGACATCACGTTCCTCCTCTAGGGCATCTAGGCCATCCTGCCGATCAAGCTCGGCTTCTCTCTCTTCGTACATATGCACTCGAGGTGAGTCGTGAATAATATCGCAGGGCAATACGGCCTCTGCGCCATACACCATGAATAAAGGTGTGTATCCGATAGTGCGGTTGGGCGTGGTCTGCAGCCCCCAGAGTACGGAGTCGAGCTCCTCAACCCAGTGCTTGTCTGGTTCTTTCAAAGACCGCACTAGTCTAGGCTTGATGCCGCTCATAATAAGACAGTTGGCTCATTCGACTTGACCGTTGGTTTGTGGGTGGTAGATGGAGGCATAATCGAGTTTAATACCTAGATTAGTATACCAGGTTTTTACCTTGCGGCTGTGAAATTGGAGCCGTTGTCAGTGATGATGCTGTGTTGGACACCATAACGGCGCACAACACCTGATATGAAGTCTATCACCCGACCGGATTCGGCCGTTTTGACCGGCTTAGCCTCTATCCACTTAGTGAATTTGTCCACCATAACCAGCAGATATTTTTTCTTATGGCTTCCCCCTTTAAGGGGTCCAACCATATCAAGTCCCCAAACTGCAAAAGGCCAATTGATGGGGATTATTTGTAAGGCGGTGGGGGGCATATGGATTTGATTGGCAAAGAGTTGGCATCTGATGCAACGTTGGACAAGGTCCTGTGCATCTGCTCGGGCCGTCGGCCAATAAAAACCTGTATGGAAGGCCTTGCTCACAAGGGCCTGAGCTGCGGCGTGGTGACCGGCGAGTCCGGCATGGATTTCAGCCAAGAGCTGCCGCCCTCTTCCTCGGATATACATCATTGAAGGACTCCGGTGGCGCTTTTCTTGTAGAGCTCTCCATCATGAACCTTGTAGGCTTTTGAACGCCGGACAATGCAGTAGGCCTCATTCTGGTCCTCAGGAAGCTCTTTCCTATTGAGGCAGGCCAGGAAGGGTTCGGTCCATGGGGCAATGACTGCCATGATGAGATGCGCCGATGGTGTTATTTCGATGGCCGAGCCTCCGACGATGTCGGTGTTTCCGGGATCTTGGATTATGTTTGGTTCTGGACTTGTATTGCCGTTTTCCCCCTGCCACTCCACGGATGGCTTAAAGAGCCTTTCCAGGGAAATATTAGGTGGGACAGGGTCACGCTTAGCGCCGATACGAGCAAGAACGTCCGCTGCTTGATTACTTTCTCGAGCGACATGATGGAACTCGAGTCCTTTAAAATGGTCCGACATTTTTATGACTGCGTTACGATACACTTCCATCTTCGGATCTTTAGCGTCGAAATCTCTGTTTATTGAGATATTGCAAGGTTGGAGTCCCCGCGTACTTCTAGGCATTGTATGCCCATGGAGACGGCCATCTGGAGACCATGTAATAAGGCCTCGTATTCGGCTGCATTATTGGAGTATGTGTATAGTATTTGGAGAACATACTGGACGATGTCTCCCGTAAGGGACGTTAAAACGACGCCCGCTCCTAACCCTGCCAGCATTTTGGAGCCATTGAAGTACATGACCCAATTGGAGTATGTGTCATACTCTTTAGGGAGTTCGGCCTCTGTCCATTCAGCAACGAAGTCGGCCAGTGCTTGGTACTTGATAGCTCGGCGTGGTTTATATGTAATGTCAAATGGGAGGAGTTCAATGGCCCATTTGGCAATCCGGCCTGTAGCATAGCGGTTGTTTATGATGTCATTGAGTGGTACTTCAGAGGCCACCATGATCGAACACTCCTGGAAGTAGTGACAGAGCTTTCGGGATGCCATGAAGACCGCATATGCTATTTTTTGATAATGAGGGTACCGGGATTTGCATGGTGTAAGGACAGTAGATACGTAGTATACTGGCTTCTGAAGCGGGAATTTATGTCCGTCCTGTTCTCGTTCGACGACGAGTACGACACTCACCACCTGGTGTGTTGCCGATATGTATAATAACATCGATTCGCCGGTGTTTGGTGCGGCCAGTATTGGATTGCTCACAAGAAGGGTTTTTATTTCCTCCAATCCGGCTGTTGCCGCGTCCGTCCACTCGAAGTGGTCAGTTTGCTGTAGAAGGCCACAGAGTGGCAGTGCCTTTTCTCCCAATCTGGAGATAAAGCGACTTAGAGCTGCTACGCAGCCCGCAAGCTTTTGAACTTGTTTAAGATCTGTTGGCCTAGCCAGTTGTGACAGAGCTTGGGTTTTTGCTGGGTTTGCTTTGATTCCTCTATTGGAAACGATGAAGCCCAGTAGTTTTCCAGCGGGGACGCCGAAGACACACTTTTCTGGGTTGAGCTTAATGTCATATGCTCGGAGGTTGTCGAATGTAAGACGTAAGTCGTCTACTAGTGTTTCAACGTGCCTGCTTTTGATGACGACGTCATCGACGTAAGCTTCTACTGTTTTGCCGATCTGTTTCTCCAGGCATGTTTGAATCATGCGTTGGTACGTGGCGCCGGCATTCTTAAGCCCAAAGGGCATGGTGTTGAAGCAGAATGGCCCACATGGGGTGATAAATGTTGTTGCGGCTTGATTGGACTCCTTCATTTTGATTTGATGGTATCCGGAATATGCATCGAGGAAACACGGTGAGTCGTGTCCTGTGGTGTCATCGATGATTTGATCAATGCTGTCGGTATACAAAACTAGGGGCACGTTTTTGTACCCCTTTACCTGTGCACGGGTAGTTAGAGCCACGCCGCGACCACACCAAGCAGAGCAATGGAGGTAAGCCAAGGTAAAACCGAAGCCCAAGATGAAGCAAAGCAACGACAAGGACCAAAGCCACAAAGATCAGATGGGCAAAGCAGGTTTCCCCGGCAAGGACCCTTGTCGGGGCAGCTCGCCCACGCTAGCCAAGCGAGCCACCCTCGAGCCCACCAACACTCGACAAATGCATTGGACAGGGCTCGGGAGGCACCTGTAACGCCCTCGATGCGGCTATATCTCCCACGTGTCGAAGCACGACTTAGAGGCATAACCGCATTGAAAGCAATGTCGCAAGTGAGGTAATCTTCACACAACCCATGCAATACATAAGGGAAAGAGATACATAGTTGGCTTACAATCGCCACTTCACACAATTACATGAATAAAGCATTACATCATCCAGATACAATCAAGGTCCGACTACGGAACCAAAATAAAAGAAGACTACCCCAAATGCTACACGGATCCCCGATCGACCCCAACTGGGCTCCACTACCGATCAACTAGAACGAAACAACACAAAGGACAAGATCTTCATCGAGCTCCTCCTTGAGCTTGGTTGCGTCACATGCACGGTATCATCGGCACCTGCAAACTGGTTTTGGAAGTATCTGTGAGTCACGGGGACTCGGCAATCTCACACCCTCGCAATCAAGACTATTTAAGCTTATGGGTAAGGTAAAGGTATGAGGTGGAGCTGCAGCAAGCGACTAGCATATATGGTGGCTAACATACGCAAAAGAGAGCGAGAAGAGAAGGCAAAGCACGTTGGAGAAATCTATGATCACGAAGTGATCCTAAAACAACCTACGTCAAACATAACTCCAACGCCGTGTTCACTTCCCGGACTCCGCCGGGAAGAGACCATCACGGGTACACACGCGGTTGCTGTATTTTAATTAAGATCAACTTCAGGTTTTCTACAACCGGACATTAACAAATGCCCATCTTCCCATAACCGCGGGCACGGCTTTCAAAAGTTCATAACCCTGCAGGGGTGTCTCAACTTATCCCATCACAAGCTCTCACAGTCAACGAAGGATATTCCTTCTAGCGGGAAGACCCGATCAGACTCGGAATCCCGGTTACAAGACATCCTCGACAATGGTAAAACAAGTCCAGCAAGACTGCCCGATGCGCCGACATCCTGATGGGAGCTGCACATATCTCGTTCTCAGGGCAACACCGGATGAACACTACATACAACTAAAACCAGCCCTCAAGTTTCCCCGAGGTGGCGCCACAAGTGGCTCTGTTTCGGACCAACACTTAGACAAGCACTGGCCCGGGGGGTTAAAATAAAGATGACCCTTGGGCTGGCCTAACCCAAGGAAAAAAAGGCTAGGTGGCGAATGGTAAAACCAAGGTTGGGCCTTCCTGGAGGAGTTTTATTCAAAGCGAACTATCAAGGGGTTCCCATTATAACCCAACCGCGTAAGGAATGCAAAATTCGGGAACATAACACCGATATGACGGAAACTAGGGCGGCAAGAGTGGAACAAAACACCAGGCATAAGGCCGAGCCTTGCACCCTTTACCAAGTATATAGATGCATTATTTAAATAAGAGATATTGTGATATCCCAACAAGCAAACATATTCCAACAAGGAACAACATCTCCATGTTCCAACAAGGAACAAATTTCAGTCTTCACCTGCAACTAACAATGCTATAAGAGGGGCTGAGCAAAGCGGTAACATAGCCAAACAATGGTTTGCTAGGACAAGGGGGGTTAGAAGCTTGGTTCAACCATATGGGAGGCATGATAAGCAAGTGGTAGGTATCACAGCGTAGGCATAGCAAAAGAGCAAGCAACTAGCAAGCAAAGATAGAAGTGATTTCGAGGGTATGGTCATCTTGCCTGAAATCCCGCAAGGAAGAAGAACGAGTCCATGAAGAAGACAAACGAACGTAGTCGAACGGATCCTCACAAATGCGACGTTAACGGAACTAACCCGAAGAAGCGACACCGGAAAGAAACAAACAACAATTCCGGTAAATCCCTATATGCAATATAAATTTAAAGCAAACAACAATTTTAAACATTTTAATTGTTGTTAACATGATGCAGATGACATGTGCAAGGTTATGCAATTTTTTTATTAAAAATGACAAGAGCATTATGAAGCATTTGTCACCATGGTGGAAAGAAAAGGTGCCACGACGATGAATCCAAAAATGATGCCACGGCACCATATCGGTTCCGGTAGCTCACGGAGGTACCGATGCAAAGGAAGCAAGGGTGCGGATGTTCGGAACATGCTAGAGATGGTGGGGTGATCCCGGATTCCGGGTATGCCACGAGTTGGCGACAAGGAAACGAGTGACCATTTGGACACGGTGCAAACACGAGCATCTCAAACATCACACATGCATTCGTTCACGGGCGTCGTCTCGATGGTTATACCTTCGAAGTGTGCAAACGGGCCGGTTCTCGTTCGGTGCCAAGTAGAGGAAGTATACGTTCTCGGGACGTGGTGGAAGTAGGGGGTACACGACGACGGTAGAGATACTCGCGACGGTAGTGGTACGCGTTTTCGCAGAAGGACTTGACGAATCCGAGTCACTTGGGGTCGACGGTAGTCATTCATGTTTCGAGGAGGAAGTAGAGGTTCTCGTGATCTCGGCGACGGTATTTGTTCACGGCGGTAGTGGAACTTGACAGATCCGATGCCTCCGGACGTAGTGGTACATGTTCGGTTTTGTTCGGAGAGGTACAGGGCATTCTTCGGTCATAGGTACTTGAAGTTTTGCTACCCGGGTCTTCGGCGACGGTGTTGTACACAAGACGTTGGGGTACTTGTTGGTCCGGTCTTGATGGAGTAGATGTACACGTCGGGGCTTGTCGCATCACCGGGTGTAGTCGTACACATACGGAGCGGAACTTGGCGCCCTGGTTCGGTGGTGAACCTGGTACTTGATGATTCAAGGGACGTCGGTAGAGATACTGGACGCTACACTGTGTACTCGTACACTTGTTGGAGAGGACTTTTCCGCGAAGCCCAAAACAAGACAGCCACCATCGGAGGCAACAGAGGCGGAGGCGCACAAGGGTAGCGAGGCGGTGGTCGAGGTGACATGTGCTCGGGCAATGGTACCAAGCGGCAACGGGGCAAGGAGTGGTCCAGCGAGACATGGATGTCACCGAGAACCATAAGAGCAGTGGCAAGATTGCGAGGCGGCGGCCTGTACTCGCCGGCATCGGAGGAGAGGCTGCACGGGCGCCGGAGTTGGCGCGGTCGGAGGGGCTTGCCTCTGAACTGCAGCAGCGGGGCTGCTGATGATGGCTTGCAAAGGAGGCCGGCGCCATGGAGCTCGGGGTCACGGGGAAGGAGCCGTGCAGAGAGGCGACGCTTGGCGGCCGGGCCGGCGTCAAGGAGAAGGTTGGGTGCGGGGGCGGACCGGACAACGGGCAGGAGAGCAGCGCGCGCGGGGAGGAGATGGGATCGAGATCCCTCTCCTATGCACGGTGCACGAGGAGGATGGAAGGGAGAGGGGATCTGGCACGGGAGGACGGCTCGCGGCGTGGGGGAGAGGAAGGGCGAGGAGAGGGGCGACGCTGTCTGGAGGAGGACGAGCGAGAGAAACTCCTCTTGCTGGCGCTGCGTCGGTGCGGCGGAGGGAGACGAGGGAGAGGGAAATCGAGAGGAGAGCGAGGGATCGAGCGGGCTAGGGTTAGAATTAGAGATGGCCTTGGCTGGGCCTTAGGCTTAGAGGCCGGCTGGATTCAGGTGGGCCGCGGGGAAGGAAATGGGTCTAGAGAGGTTGCGGGGAAGGCCTTGGCGGGCAGCGGGAACGCTGTTGGTTGGCCGGCCTGGCACTGCTACTGTTGTCTCTTTTCTTTTACATTTCAGACAGAAATACAAAAGGAAAGAGCATGGGAAAAAGGAGATGTGTATGAGAATTATAAAAATATCCTCATGACCCTGATTTCATTCCCTATTTGATAAAATTGGTTTGGACATTTTTAGAGGTAGAAAAATAAAACAAGTTTAAATATGATTCAAACTTGAGGCATTTTTGAACCTAAGCAAAACAACTCCAAAGGATTTGAAATTTGACAGAGAGGGTTTAGGCATGGAGAACTAGCACCAGGAAAAGAATGAACATTATGGAAGAGGAGGAAAAGGACACTTTCCAAAATGAAAGAAATAAGAAGGAAGGAGGAGGGCAAGATGGCACTTGCAAAAAGAAAGAAAAGAGAAGGAAGGAAGGTGGTGATGCATGGATCTCACATGGGGCATGCAACAAAATGTCATGCATGAAATGATGCAATGCAAAATATGCAATGATGAATGCAACAAGCTAAACAAATCACACAACGAAAACCCGGAAACCCTGGAAGGCAACTGGAGCTCCGGTCTTGGGGCGTCACAGCACCTCTGTGGTGGCATGCAGATCTTCGTGAAGATAAAGAATAGTCAAGATCAAATGAGGATAGGAAGGCAACCGTCCTCACCGAAGAAACCCACAAGACACCCGGCAAGATCCTTGCCGGGGACGCCTGCACGCCGCGGCAAGACCCTTGCTGGGCCACCTGGCAAGGCCCTTGCCAGGCGCATCAGCAGGGCCACCGTCAAGCCCGCACCAGCCAAGTCTCCACCGCCGTTTGCATGCAGCTGCTGACCCAACCAGCTGGGCAGGCACCTGCATGGCGACATGCAGCCCTTCGTGGAGGCTCCACCACCGCGCCACCTCAGCTGCCTGCCTACATACATGGCACCGCATGCATCGCTGGCCAGGGCGCGTGTCGAAGCTTGGGGGAGCGGCGATGGACGGGACGGGCCTCGCCCCCGTCCCCGATAAAGTGGAGGGACACATAAGCCTCGCATTTAATGCGCTTTGTCCTGTAATACCAGGATAACCTCGCAATACTACTGCCTTTCCACCTCCTGTCTGCCACTGTGGCAACCCCTTTTTCTATAAAAGGAGGCGCAAGGCGACAAGGGGGGGGATTCGGATTTTTGGAGCTTGCTGCACCCCGTAGCTAGTTCCAGAACTCAGAATACATCCACCAAAGTAGGACTAGGGTTTTACGCATCCTCGCGGCCTGAACCTGTGTAAACGAACCGCGTGCCCTCTGTTAGACCCGCTCTTCCGTCAACCCCGCGCCCCGCAACCGCAGTAGGGATTCTTGTGATCCCATAGGTGTCGTTTCCTACCGACATATTTGGCGCGCCAGGTAGGGGGCGTGTTTGTGAGAATCTGATCTGGTAGTTAGCCTAGCGGTTCTTCGTCACCATGGCCCCTAAGAAGAAGACAGCCACGGCGATCGGCTCGTTGGGGGCCGAACGGCCCGTGCCGGCACAGACGAGCAGCGGACCGGTCGCGAACAGGACTCGGGCCGCGGCCCGCGAACACCAGCACTACCCAAGCAGTCGGAGCCTGGCGAGCGGCGTCATTCGTGCACCAGGCGATCGGCCCCACACCGCCGGATCCAAAGACGGAGCTGGGCCCCCTGCCGGTGGCGCGGGGCCCTCCGGGGGTGTTGTTGCGCCAACTCTGGGCAGCGCGGCGACCTCCAGGAAGCATACACCGGCGACCACCGCGCGTTCTTCCCACGGTGTGCACACCGAATAGCGTCACCACGTTGGTGACCCTGGGCACCGCCGTGGGAAGAGCCCTATGCGTCGTCAGCAAGGCGAAGGAGTTCAACACGCTCGCCGAAGCACTGGTGAAAATGGCACGCAGCCGCTGGGTCATGATAGAGCTCCTTCTAACATAGTTAGAAGTCGAAGCGCGCCACGATGCACTCAGCTGTCACTGCCGCCCACGCCAGCGGAAGCCTTGGAGCACGCGCAGCTGCTCCTCGACTTCCCTCCTGCTGCGGAGAAGCTCGATGAGTGGAGGGCCACCATCCGGAGCCTCGTCGCCGTCGCGGACAAATACGATCCGCGATCGGCGGGGCCCTCGGGTCGGCGCTCCAGCGAACCACCACATGCTGGCGCTGGGAGGACCGGGGGAGCTGCGGCCACGGTGCACTCTCCTCCTCCTCGCCAGCCGTCGCGCCGCTGTTGACAACGTCTCCATAGAGTCGTTCGACCTACGGATCCTCCGCGACAGCGCCAGGTCCTTCGGGAGCGAGCTCACAAAGACGCTCGAACCACCGTCGAGCGCCGGCGTGAGGCGCGCTGCCAGTCGGACAAGCGGGCGGGACCCACTACGGACCACCCGGCACCGGGGGGCCCCGGCGGCCTACCTTACGAGGTGGGCTGCCTGGCTTTTACCCGTGAGCTGAGGCAGTTCCAGTGGCTGTCCCACCACACGTTCAGGCCCGACGTCGGCGAGAAGTACACCGGCAAGACCCATCCGGAGGACTCGCGACGACAAGGTGCTTGCCAACTACTTCCCGCTGGCGCTCAAGCCCAATGTAATGTATTGGTCGATGCACTTGTCGGCGGACTCCATCTCTTCCTGGTCAGATCTGTGCCATGAGTTTGTTGGCGCCATCACAGGGGGCCGCCAAGCTCATGGCCAGGCCAGTGATCTGCATATCATTCCCCAGAAGGAAGGGGAGACCCTATGCAAGTACATCCAGAGATTCAGCCGGGTGCAGTATAACATCCCCGACGTTCATCCCGCCGCTGTGATTAGCGCGTTCCATCAGAACGGGCGCAATCGCAAGATGCGCGAGGAGCTGGCGATGACCAAGGTTAAGGATGTGGCCGAGCTCTATGTTCTGGCTGACAGGTGCGCCCGGGCTGAAGAGGGAAGGAAGTACCCCGGCCAAAATGCCAGCACGGCAACCGACTCTACTGATTAGGACGTCGCCGCCCCGACGAAGAAGGGCCGGTGTCGCAATAGGAAACGCAAAGGCAAGGCCGTGCTTGCCGTTGAGGGATCTGATGATACCGGTGCCAGCAAGAAGGTCAAGGCAGACACCCCCGACAAGGAGATTGCCGGGTGCGGGGCCTTGGCGGCTACCGACAAGCCAGGAAGCTCCAGCAAGCAATACTGCAAGATCCACGGCACCAAGGGCCACGATCTCCAGAACTGCCGGCAAGTCGAGCTGCTTGCTGAGAAGCAAAAGGCTGAGTACGAAAGGCGGGACAAGGAGAAGGACCAGGATGGTGCTGAGGGATCCGGCAAGAAGCACGGCGGCCAAGGAGGCCGCCCCGGCAAGGAGAAACAGCAAGAAAGACCCGCCCGGGGCCACGACAAGAAACGAGAAGACAACAACCGTGACGAGGACGACGAGTCTGGTGAGCAAGAGGTCCAGAAGGCTACAGAGGCCATGTGCGTCGATGGCGGCGCCTCGCTGCACACCTCTCACCGCCAGCTCAAGCAGTGGGCGCGAGAGGTTACTGCAACAGAGCCATCGTTCGACGCTCAGAAGCCACTAAAGTGGTCCAGCACGCCCCTCATCTTTGACACCGAGGACCACCCTGATCGCACTACCGCGGTCGGGTGTTTGCCATTGTTGGTTTCGCCAACAATACACAACCTCAGGGTGAACAAGATGTTGGTTGACGGCTGGGCCGGCCTGAACCTGATCTCGCCTGTCGTGATCAAAAGGTTGCAGATCCCTAACGGAGACCTCGAGGAAACGGGCATGTTTCAGGGGGTCAATCCAGGGAGAAGCCAGCCAAAGGGAAAGGTCACACTGCCCATGACATTTGGAGGGGAGTTGAACTTCCGAACAGAGAGGATCGTCTTCGACGTGGCCGAGATCCCCTTGCCCTACAATGGGATCCTCGGCCGCCCGGCACTAGCTAAGTTCATGGCGACATCACACTATGCCTATAACATGCTAAAGATGCCCAGGCCGTTCACCATCATCTCCACCACCTCCGACAAGAAGGACGCGCTGATCTGCGTCGACCAACTCTACCGGGAAGCAGTTGCAGCAGCTGCCGTCAAGGCACCTGCTCTTGCCGCCGAAGGCCCGGGAGGAAAAAAGGAGCCCAACAAGACCTCTCGCACCCACTCCGGCAAGCGCAGCTCCTCAGGGTGTTGTGCTACCGCTGAGGACGTGCCAGAGAGCTCTGCCAACAAGAACAAGAGATCCAGAGCCGAGCCGTCGCAGACCAAGAAGGTGCCCGTCGTGGAAGACAGCACGAGAGGGGCCTTCATCGTAGGCTCCGCCCTCAGCAGCAAATAGGAAGGCGAGCTCGTCACCTTCCTACGGGCAAATGTCGACGTGTTTGCATGGCAAGCGTCCGACATCCCCGGTGTTCCCAGGGAGGTGATTGAGCACCACCTAGCTGTCTGCCCCCACGCGCGGCCCATCAAGCAGAAGGTCAGAAAGCAGGCTCTGGACAGGCATGAGTTCATCATAGAGGAGATCAGGAAGTTAGAAGCGGCAGGATTGGTGAGAGGGGTGCTCCACCCGACGTGGTTGGCCAATCCGGTAGTGGTGCGCAAGGCGAATGGGAAGTGGAGGCTGTGTATTGATTACACAGATATAAATAAGGCTTGTCCTAAAGACCCCTTCCCGTTGCCACGCATCGACCAGATTGTTGACTCCACGGCCGGGTGTGATCTGCTATCATTCCTCGATGCCTACTCCGGCTACCACCAAATCTTCATGACAAGAGAGGATGAAGAGAAGACAGCGTTCATCACCCCATGTGGTACGTATTGCTTTTTACGGATGCCTTTCGGGTTGAAGAGTGCTGGCTCAACTTTTGCAAGAGCGGTCCAAATTGCTTTTGAACCTCAGCTCCATAGAAATTTGGAGGCCTACATGGATGACATAGTGGTCAAAACCAAGGACGGACCAACTATTGTGCAAGATCTAGAAGAGACATTTGCCAACCTGCGCAAGATCAACCTCAAGTTGAACCCTGAGAAGTGCGTCTTCGGCGTCCCGTCCGGCAAGCTTCTCAGGTTCTTCGTGTCACAGCGTGGGATTGAGGCAAACCCAGACAAGATCAAGGCTATTGAGCAGATCAAGGCGCCCAAGCGGATCAAGGATGTGCGCCGGCTCACCGGCTGCGTTGCCGCCATGAGACGGTTCATCTCCAGGTCCGCCGAGCGCGCCCTTCCCTTTTTCAAGATCTTGAAAAAGGCGGGCTCAATAGAGTGGACCCCAGAAGCCGAGGCCGCACTGCAGGACCTGAAGAAAAACCTTTCCTCCACGCCAATACTAGTTGCACCTAAACCACAAGAGCCATTGCTGCTGTATTTGGCGGCGACGAATCAAGTGGTCAGCGCCGCACTAGTTGCACAGAGGGAGGTCGATAAGGAGGCAGCAATGGTGGCAGAACCAGCGGATGGCGAGCCGAAGATTCCCTCGGCAGGGCCTCGTGCCGACAAGGCACGGCCCCCGGTGGAGTCTGGTGCCACCAAGGCGATGCCCCCGCGGTCGAGTGAAGTGGTGCCCAAGAAAAAGATGATGCAGCACCCGATTTACTTTGTCAGCTCCCTCTTGCAGGGGGCTAGGTCAAGGTATTCTGGTGTGCAAAAATTTCTCTTCGGCCTCCTCATGGCCTCGAGGAAGCTACGTCACTACTTCCAGGCCCACGAGATCACTGTCGTCACTCGCCTCCTGTTGCAACGGATACTGCACAACCCGGATGCAACGTAAGGATTGTGGAATGGGCCTTGGAGTTGTCAAGCTTCGGCTTAAAGTTTGAGAGTACCTCGACAATTCAGAGTAGAGTCTTGGCGGAGTTCATCACGGAATGGACCTCGACGCCTGACGAAGAAATCCAGGAGACTACTCTCCCCGGCAAGGAAGCAAACCGCAACTGGATCATGTACTTTGATGGAGCCTTCTTGCTGCAAGGCACCGGTCCCGGTGTGCTGCTCGTCGCACCCACCGGAGAGCACCTTGAGTACGTGATCCAGATGCGCTTCCCCAGGGAGATGTCCACCAATAACACCGCCGAGTACGAGGGATTGCCTGCCGGTCTCAGGAGCGCGGCAGACCTCGGGGTTAAGAAGCTCATCGTCAGGGGTGACTCGCAGCTCGTTGACATGCAGGTCAACAAAGATTATCAGAGCCCACTGATGGAAGCATACGTAGATGAGGTGAGGAAGCTGGAGGAACACTTTAACGGTATCCAGGCGGAGCACGTCCCCCGAGCGGAGAACGACATCGCTTGATTACCTGTCAAAGCATGCCGCATTCAAGCTACCTGTGGAACCAGGTACCTTTTTGCTCCGGTTAACTCAACCATCCATCGATCCATCAGCAGGGCAGAGCAAGCAGAGGAAATCAGGTCCCGGCAAGTACTTTCCTATCGAGTCCCCCAGGGCTGCCGGCAAGGGTGCTGCCGCGGACGCTGAGCCTGCCCAAGAGCAGCTGGCTCCGGCGGGGCGTCAGGCCCTGGCCGTAGAGACAACTGCTCCCATGGCAGAAGAGATGCCATTGGTCCTTGCCGTCGAGCCTCAGGCTCCGACTTGGGCGTAGCACACCGTCCAATTCCTCTAAATAGGGGAGCTTCCTAAGGAGCAGGAAGAAGCGGAGAGAGTAGCCCGCCGGTCTGCCCTATACCAGTTCGTCGATGACGTCCTATACCGGAGGAGGCCAAACAGTGTGAAACTCAAGTGCATACCCCAGGAGGAAGGACTAGAGCTGTTGGCAGAGATACATGGAGGCATATGTGGCTCCCACATAGGGTCGAGGACCCTTGCCGGGAAGGCGTTCCGGCAAGGTTTTTTCTGGCCCACCGCCCTCCAGGATGCGGCGGCACTAGTCACCAAGTGTGAAGCGTGCCAGTTCCATTCAAAGAAGCTTCATCAACTAGCTCAAGCCCTTCAAAGAATCCCTCTCTCCTGGCCATTCTCGGTCTGGGGGCTCGATATACTGGGCCCTTTCCCCCGTGCTGTTGGGGTATTTGAGTACTTGTATGTCGCAATCGACAAGTTCACAAAGTGGCCAGAGGTGGAAGCAGCGAGGAAGGTGATTGCTCAGTCAGCCGTCAAATTCTTCAAAGGACTGGTCTGCCGTTTTGGTGTGCCAAACAGAGTCATCACCGACAACGGCATGCAGTTCACAAGCCACACCTTCATGCAGTACATTCGAGACCTCGGCAGCAAGGTATGTTTTGTTTCCGTGGCACATCCACAGAGCAACGTCCAAGCAGAGAGGGCAAATGCTGAAGTGTTGGGAGGCTTGAGAATGAAGACCTTTGACAGGCTGCACAAGAGTGGAAGGCGCTGGATTGATGAGTTGCCGGCGGTTCTTTGGTCGATCAGGACGACGCCAAATCGAGCCACCGGCCAGACACCTTTCGCCCTGGTATACGGGGCGGAAGCAGTTCTCCTCATGGAACTCATACCCGGGTCACCTCAAGTGCTCGCTTATGATGAGCTTGAGCAAGAGCCGTTGCGCCAAGATGACGCAACGCTCCTTGAGGAAGATCGTCTTCGGGCGGCTATGAGAGCGGCACGCTACCAGCAAGCCTTGCGCCGCTACTATAGCCGCAAGGTTCATGCCCGAAGCCTTGAGGAAGGCGACCTTGTTCTTCGGTGCGTTCAGTCGGCCAAGAATTCCAACAAGTTGACGCTGAAGTGGGAAGGCCCTTATCGGGGAATACGAGTCACCATGCCAGGCGCAGTCCACCTGGGGACCGAGGATGCCATACCAGTGAGCAACTCCTGGAACATCGAGCATCTTCGCAAGTTTTACCCATAAGGCGCGGCTTGCCGGGCCTCCCGGCAAGCCACCTTTTGTACGAGCTTTGCCGACAAGGCATGTGACCCTCTGTACAAAGCCAGGCGCAAACCCTGAGCATAAATAAATGAAGCGCTGGTGCCCTAAGTTATAGCATGCATGCTAGGTCGAGTCTCGTCCTTGGTTAGGGTTGATAGTACTTAGCGGCGGCTAACCCCTAGCTTAGAGGTCGAGTGCGCGTCTCTCTATTCTTCTGTATCTTCTTTGGTTCGCAGGACACATGAATATCCTTGCCGAGCTGCTTTGGAAGAAAGGTGTCGGACCGGCGTCCGGACCCCGGCAAGCCAGTATTGCCGGGGGCTACAAGAGCAAAGATCCACCCGCGGCAAGCCAAGGTTGCCGGGGGCTGCAGATTCAGATAAGTTCTCTATCCCTTATCATGTGTTTCGTTATGGACTGAGGTATATGAAACCTCGTTTTATCCTTAGGCTACCATGCTCCCCTCATTCCGAACCCTAGGACTCGTTTCCTGGGACCGAGTTTGGTCGTAGTCGCGGCAGCAAGGAAATGAAACAAGGAGCCTAAGCCCACCTCATCCCTAC
>NC_041384.1:391874684-391910664 GCF_002162155.2 Triticum dicoccoides
AAAACGTTTATCTTAAAGATAACAAGGATTTACTCCTTGTCGTGGGTTTTACCTGCAAACGGAAAACCCGACAAACATCCCTTTTTCATTAAAAAAAACATCCCGTACAGGTACAGTTCATACGAAATGAAAAACATGAACAAGGGGATTACAAGTTCTAAAGTTAACAAAGGCCCAAAGGCTTACAAGACTAAAGGAGATAAGATGCCCGTAATCCCTTTCTTGTCCCTCTCGTCAGGAAATGGAACAAGAAAACAGAAGGGCAAAAGGGCAAAAGGGTCACCTAGGTGAGCTACGAGTGGCAGAAGACACCAAGAGAACATCCTGGTGGCCATCCAAGGGCTGGATGGTGATGGCGGCGCCGGAGGCAGAGCTCGAAGACGAGGCGGCAGGACGTTGGTACGCGACGAAGGCGTCGGTGCCCGCGTACTCCGACTTGACGGCCTTGCCGCCCGCTCTCTTCCTCTTCCGCAGCCTCCCAACGCCAACCGCACAAGGAGACGACCCCGAGAAGTTCAAGGAGCCAGTGACACGGATGATGGGATCGCCAGTGCCGCTCGAAGCGACGCCCGACGCCTAATCGGACCCGTCATCCTGCCGCCCACTAGCCTCGTCGTCGCCGCCGTTGTCCTCCTCACCACTCTCGCTCGAGGAGGAATCTTCGTCGTCAGAAGAGCTCTCCATGCAGCACCTTACGCGAGTCCCGAAGTGCCCGAAGATCTTGACGGAGAGGAGGCCACCCTCCATTAGTTTGAAATGGAGAGTGAGCCCATCCATCAAGCTGTGGAGGTGAGCGAAGGTCTTCCACCCTCGGTGGAGATACATGACATGAGGGGCGGGGAACTCAACGTCGGCCCATGTGTCGCCGTTCCCGCAGCCCCTCATATGCAACCGCAACGCTTGTGGCGGATCCAGCTCCATCTCCCGTGCGAATGGAGTTGGGAGGCGAAGGCGATTGCGCCGTGGCTAGCGTAGCCTGATGAAGAATTCACACGGGTTGTCCCCGGCATGGCCCTCCATCAGAGGAGGAGCTGCTGGCGGAGGAGAGGCTGATCTGCCGCCCCGTCCTCCTCTTCTCGGAGCACTACGACCTCTTCCCCGGCCTCGCCCCCTCCCCCTTCCCCTCACGGCCGGCTCTACCAACACGGGCTCAGGGGGAGGAGGGACGCGTTGTCGAGTGGCGACCCTCGCCGCCACCGTCGAAGGACCGGGATTCCCTTTCT
This sequence comes from Triticum dicoccoides, assembly GCF_002162155.2. Taxonomy (NCBI): domain Eukaryota; kingdom Viridiplantae; phylum Streptophyta; class Magnoliopsida; order Poales; family Poaceae; genus Triticum; species Triticum dicoccoides. Next base: position 391,875,908 of record NC_041384.1, read on the forward strand.
CCATGGTGAATGAAAGGAAGGAGCGGAAGCGAATGGAGTGAAAGTGCAACTATCCCTAGGTGGTTTTGGTAATTCATAACAACATATAGCTCATTGAGCTAATGCTATTCCAAGATGACTATTTCAGGAAAGCTCAATGATTGGCATGGCATGGATGTGAAAGTGGAACCCTCAAAATGCTAAGGACAAAGGATTGGCTCAAGCTCAAAAGCTCAAGACTCTTCATTTTATATTTTAGTGATCCAAGATCACATTGAGTCTTTAGGAAAAGCCAATACTATCAAGGAGGGATGAGGTGTTGCTTAATGAGCCTCTTGCTTCATGTGCTTAGTGATATGCTCCAAAACCCTCAACTACTTTCCCATATCCACATATGACCTAAACCCTAAGCCAAACTCGGTCCCACCGATTCTTTCTATCCAGCGCCACCGAGTTTCACTTGTCATAAGCCACTGCCAAACCCTAGCAATTCGGTTCTACCGATAGGGATCTCGGTCTCACCGAGATGGGATTGCAAACTCTCTGTTTCCCTTTCGTAACTTTTCGGTCTCACCGAAAGAGCGAATCGGTCCCACCGAGATTGCAATGTAAATTAAGTGTTTCCTTTTTGTAACTTTTCGGTCTCACCGAAAGAGCAAATCGGTCCCACCGAGTTTGCCTGACCAACTCTGTGGTTAGCTTATTACCAAAATCAGTCCCACCGAGTTTGTGTAATCGGTCTCACCGAGATTACGTTATGCCAAAACCCTAACCATATCGGTCCTACCGAGTTGCATGTCAGTCCCACCGAAAATCTCTAACGGTCACTAGGTTTACCTTTTCGGTCCGACCGAGTTTTTTTGATTCGGTCCCACCGAGATTGGAAAACTATATGTAACGGTTGGATTTTGTGTGGAGGCTATATATACCCCTCCACCTCCTCTTCATTCGTGGAGAGAGCCATCAGAACACATACACAATTCCAACTCATATGTTCTGAGAGAGAACCACCTACTCATGTGTTGAGACCAAGATATTCCATTCCTACCATATGAATCTTGATCTCTAGCCTTCCCCAAGTTGCTTTCCACTCAAATCTTCTTTCCACCAGATCCAACTCTTATGAGAGAGAGTTGAGTGTTGGGGAGATGTCAGGACCCCAACTCAATGTCACATCGATCTAGCCTGTAACACCTCATATCACTTTGCGGCCTCACGCATGGTATTCCCACAGGTGTCGCCTTACCTTTGCCCGGGACCGTTTGTGCCTTTTGGCTCACGTATATGATGATGTCGCTAGCATCCATATGATAAGGAGCCCGGGCTGACATGACTAGTCGTAAACCCAAAGTGGCACAGACTTACAGGGACAGGCATCCATGACCCAGCATCGAACGTGTCAGTCATCAGCAAGTGGGTCCGGGCTGTAGCACTGGGCTAGCAGGACTCCGGTAAACCGGGCTGTAGCGGGCTAACAGGGCTCCGGTACTCAATGCGTGACATTTCCCTGAAGGGACAGACACAGGAACGAAGAAGGACACATGCCGGCCAGCCTAAGTGTTCCGGAGCAGTAGCAAGCTACCATGGCTCAATGGAAACACTAGGAGACATTTCCCGGTAAGAGAGGCTAGTAAAGATAAACAACTAGATAGTCAGATCCCACACATACCAAGCATTTCAATCATACACACAATATGCTCGATATGTGCAATACAACAAGGCATCACAGCATGACTCTACGACACAAGTACTTTATTTAAAGGCTCAGAGAGCCATACATAACATACATACAAGTACGGGTCACACGACCCACATTCAAATCATACAGTCATACAAACCAGTAGCGGAAGTAACTTGTCTGAGTACAGACAACTAGTAAAATAAAAGAGGCTTGGAAAGCCTAGCTATACTACGTGGACCTTCACAAGCTCAGGATTACCACCTGGGCCTTAGTCTACTCGTCGATGTCAACGTCTACGAAGAACCCATCAGAAGGGGTTGCAGCGCCTTCTGTAAAATGTAAATTATAGCAACATGAGTACAAAGGTACCCAACAAGACTTACGTCAGATCCTACATACATGCACATTATCAAGAAGGGTTGGTGGAGTTATTGCAGCAAGCCACCTTTGACTCTTGGCTAAACTATCCTACGAGACTCCAACTTGAAATGGTTTTGCGCACACGAGTCCACTACTCACCACTTCAATACACTACCGAGAATCCACCTCCGTCTTCCTACGGAGGGCCATCCTCGGCACTCACGCTTATCTTGAGGCTTTTAGTAGTATCCAATTTACTTGTCTATGAACTGTATAGGCAACCAAGTAGTCCTTTACCGCAGACGCGGCTATTCAAATAGATCATGTTAACCCTGCAGGGGTGTACTTCTTCATACATGTTTCCACCACTTAGCGTCTGCACACGACATGTGCTCGGCAGACTTCAAGCGAAAGCCGACGTGGGTGTAGACCACGACCTACCTAAACACCTAAGTCTCTAGTCCAGGTTTATCGCCTATCCAGGTTCCATCCGCAGGGAGTCCGGCCGAGGTTTCCCATACGGCCCCGAACGATGTGTACAGGGTTCCGTGACACCTAACGGGTGCCCGGTATTCCCGGCCACGTACCTGCCGCATCACAGCCCACCCCTACGGTCAGCGCTGTCCACGGCCTCCAGTAGGCTACAAACACCAGAAACTACTTGCAACTCCTGGACAGAGGACTAGGGTGAATAAGAAGTCGAGCGGGGTCATATTTCAGGGCCCAATGCATGGTAGTAGCTGTATCTTAAATCACACATACAGATCTCAGTGCTTAAGGTCGGCTTCAATGAAACAACCCACCATGTACTCCTACATGGCCTCTCATCGATACCTTTACCAATCGTGTTCACCACATCACTCTCATTACCGACATGATCATTTCACTCTAGCCCATCACCCAGATGAACCAGACCTGACACGACTCTAAGCATAGCAGGCATAGCAAGGTAGGAACAACACATACATATGGCTCAATCAATTCCTACACATGCTAGTGGGTTTCATCTAATTACTGTGGCAATGACAGGTCATGCAGAGGAAATGGGTTCAACTACCGTAGCACACAGCAGTTTGAAACGCATTGTCTTAATGCAGTAAAAGAGAGCAAGAGCGAGAACATGGGATTGTATCGATATGATCAAATGGTTGGTTGCTTGCCTGATGGATCGATGCACGGATACGGTTCTTCGCTAGGGTAATCACGGTACTCCTCGGAGGCAGAACCTGCCGCAAAGAACACCGATACACAACCATCAACAAACAATGTGCGACAATATGATGCATGCATGAAACATGGCAATATGAGTGTGTTGGGCTAATGCAACTAAAACCAGATGGGTTTGAATTAATTTGAACCAAAGATTCAAATTTCAAACTCATAAATGGCCCGTTAAAGTGTTTTATCTTGTTCTGCACTAAACCCCAAGTTAGCTTGTTTAAACATGCATGATACTAGTATAGATGAATAGATTGGATTTTTCTGATCATTTTTCATATATAATTTGTTTGATTTGGAGCTACGGTTGAATTTATATGAATTTTTGAAGTTTGCAACAATTTCTGGAATTTATAAATCATTTTAGATTTGTTTTAATTTCAAAAAAGGTTTACTGCGTCAGCATGAGGTCATGCTGACCTCAGCAAGTCAACAGACCCGGTCTAGGTCAAACCTGACGCGTGGGTCCAGGGTGTCAGTGGCTAATTAACTAATTTAATTTAGTTTAAACTAATCTGGATAATTAGCAGAAGGGGGCCCCACCTGCCATTGACTCAACAGAGTCAACCGAGGCCCACCCGTGGTCAAAGTCAAAATGGCTGCACTGGTGTTTAGCCGCCGGCGAGCCCGACGCGGCGGCGGAAGTGGTTTTTGCCGTTCCGGCCACCAAATGGGTCGCGGAGGGCATCGGGGTGGAGCTGAGGACGAGCCGCGGCTCTTGGTGGAGTCAGTTGGGGTCGGGGTGGCCGGAGTTGGCGCCGGCGACGACCTAGGCGGCCACCGGAGTTCGGTTGGGGACGAACTCGAGGCTAGGGTGTGCGGTGAGGTGCGGGGAGTGCACGGTTGGACTCAACGCAGCGTGGTGAGTGCGTTGGACACCGAGAGGTGGCCGGAGGATGGTCGGGAGCACGTCGGCGACGAGATCCGCGGCGGTGCGTGCAGGTGATCTTCGTGCGGTGGCTACACGGCTCGGGGGCGAGAGAGGAAGAGTAGGAGGGGTAGCTAGGCTCACAGAGCACCCGTAGAGGCCACCGGCGAGGTCGGGGACGAGCTGATGCTGCGATGGCGTTGAAGGGGATCTCCGGCGACGGCGGACTCGGGCGAGGTCGGTGCGGTGGACTCGGGCCTTGCGAGCACACGGGGCTCGGGTAGCTCGACGAAGTGGACAACAGCGGAGCTCTTGGACACGACGAGACGATGCACGGGCAGCGGGGAGCGCGGCTATAGCGATGGAGCGGCGGCGGTGGCGTCAGCCATGGCTGGGGAGCGCGAGGGGGAGGAGCTGGAGAGGAGAGGGGACATCTGGGGGGTTCGGGGGAGAGAGAGGGGTCGATCCACGGGTTAGCCGGGCGAGTGGAGCGGCGAGGCGGCGAGCAGGTGCGTGGCACCCATGCGGTGCTCGCCGTCGAGCACCTGCCTGCCTGCCTGGCCGGGCAAGCAGCTCGCTGGCGCGGCGCTGGGCTGGGCCGGGTTGTAGGCGCCAGGTAAGTTTTCCTTTCTGTTTTTTTTCTTTTTCTATTATTCTGCAACTTTGTTGAATTATTAAAAATACCTAGGCAACTCCTAAAATCACCAAACTGCTTCTGGCCCATAGTTGGATTATTTCCAACATGAAACATTTTAGTTTGGAGATATTTGAGCATTTGAAATATTTTATAAATTTAAAATGCCCAAATTCAAATAATTATGAATTAACTCAAAGACCTTAGGATGACCTAGAAAACTGTGCATCACTTTTGGCAGAGGTTCTGAACCAGGACAAAAATGATGGACATTTTAGAAGGGCATTTCAGGTTCATTGAAATTATTTTTAGTAAACCCTAGTTGTTTTCAGAGGGGGCTGGGGGTTCTGGCATCCCCATTTCAAGTTTCTGATGAAATGATAGACATGATGCAACACTCTAATGCATGAACTAGCTAGGGTGTGACAAGAGACTATCATTTGAAGCACACGAGCAAGGAGTTCATTACCTACACACCATTTGTTACTTCTTGGAGAGTGGTGTCTCCTAGATTGGCTAGGTGTTACTTGGGAGCCTCCGACAAGATTGTGGAGTTGAACCAAGGAGTTTGTAAGGGCAAGGAGATCGCCTACTTCGTGAAGATATACAGCTAGTGAGGCAAGTCCTTCGTGGGCGATGGCCATGGTGGGATAGACAAGGTTGCTTCTTCGTGGACCCTTCGTGGGTGGTTGCTTCTTCGTGGACCCTTCGTGGGTGGAGCCCTCCGTGGACTCGCGCAACCGTTACCCTTTGTGGGTGGAGCCCTCCATGGACTCGCGCAACCGTTACCCTTCGTGGGTTGAAGTCTCCATCAACGTGGATGTAGGATAGCACCACCTATCCGAACCACGGGAAAAACATCCGTGTCTCCAATTGCGTTTGAATTCTCCAAACCCTTCCCTTTACATTCTTGCAAGTTGCATGCTTTACTTTCCGCTGCCAATATACTCTTTGCATGCTTGCTTGAATTGTGTGATGATTGCTTGACTTGTCCTACAATAGCTAAAATCTGCCAAGAACTAAAATTGGGAAAAGGTTAAGTTTTTATTTGGTCAAGTAGTCTAATCACCCCCCCTCTAGACATACTTTCGATCCTACAAGTGGTATCAGAGCTTTGGTCTCCATTTGCTTTGATCTCCATAGCTTTTGGTGGTCATAGCCTTGGTTTCACAACCTAGGAGAGTATGGCGTCTAGCGAGGGAAATTATCACCGTAGAGGTCCTTACTTTGATGGTACTAATTTTGCTAGTTGGAAGCATAAAATGAAAATGCATATTCTTAGACATAACCCCGCCGTTTGGGCTATTGTGTGCGTTGGTTTGCAAGGTGACTTCTTTGATGGGAAAGAACCAAACCGTGAAGCTACCGCGGATGAGTTGAAGATGTTGCAATACAATGCTCAAGCTTGTGATATTCTCTTCAACGGATTGTGCCCCGAAGAATTCAACAAAATCAGCCGTCTTGAGAATGCAAAGGAAATTTGGGACACTTTGATTGATATGCACGAAGGTACCGACTCCGTCAAGGAATCCAAGTTGGATGTGCTTCAAAGTCAACTTGACAAGTTCAAAATGAAGGATGGTGAAGGTGTCGCTGAAATGTACTCTAGGCTTGCTCTCATCACAAATGAGATTGCCGGCTTAGGAAGTGAAGAGATGACCGATAGATTCATCATCAAGAAGATTCTAAGATCCTTGGATGGGAAATATGATACCGTGTGCACATTGATCCAAATGATGCCCAATTACAAAGATCTCAAGCCAACGGAGGTGATTGGAAGAATAGTTGCTCATGAGATGTCACTTAAGGATAAAGAGGAACTTCACAACAATTCAAGTGGTGCCTACAAAGCCTCATGTGAAGCCCCTACATCATCAAGTGAGAAACAAAACTTCAATGAAGAATTGAGCTTAATGGTGAAGAACTTCAACAAGTTCTACAAGAGTAGAAGCAAAAATAGAAGCTTCAAGTCAAGGTCCTACAATGACAAAAGATCTTCTATTCGAGAGCGAAACTGCTACAGTTGTCGAAGACCCGGACACTATTCCAATGAGTGTACGGCTCCCTACAAGAGAAGAGAAGATTCTCCAAAAAGAAGAAGCAAAGAATCACCACCAAGAGAGAGAAGGAGTAGAGATGATCATTATGAATGAAGATACTCACGAAGAAGCAAGGATTCAGAAAGGAATGAAAAATCATCACGGAGCTACACAAAACGAAGACATCAAGCTCATGTTGGTGAATGGGTATCCGACTCTGACTCCGACAGCCACTCTGAGAGAAGTTATCACTCCGACTCCGAAGATACTCAAGATGAAGGTGTTGCCGGTCTAGCACTTGTGTCAACCAACTCCTACGACATATTTGACTCACCAAATGAAGGAATTGGAAGATGCTTCATGGCCAAAGGTCCTAAGGTAACACACCCTGAGTATGTTGATTTCAATAGTGATGAAGATGACTTGTTAGGTGATGATTTTCTTGTTGACAACTCTAGTGATGAATACTATGATGAAACGTCAAAATCATGCTAAGCAAGATAAAACGAATGACAATGATAAGGAGAAGATTGAGGCTCTAACTAAAGAACTAAACACTCTTAAGTTAGCTCATGAAACTATCTTCGAAGATCATCGAGAACTTTTAAGAGCTCATGAGAAATTACACTTTGAAAAGCTCAATCTTGAGCAAGAGCATGAGTTCTTAAAAGCAATCAATGATGATCTCCGCAAGAAAAGTTCTTCTTACATTGCCAAGCATTTACTCTTATCCACTTACATGCCGCAAGTCAAGTCTAGTAACAAGAACAAGAAAGATTCTTCCTCTAGCAGTAACAATGATCATGCTAAATCCAATATTGTTGCTTCTAGTAGTTCTCTTGATTCCACTAATGACTCTCTTAGCCAAGTTACACTTGAGCAAGAAAATAGCTTATTGAAGGGAATTATAGAGAAAGGAGTGTACAAAAGCCTTGCCGGGAGTAAGCAATTCGAGGAAATTGTGCGCAAGCAAAGAATGCACCGGAAGAATCAAGGTGTTGGTTTTGAACGAAAGTTCAATGCCAATGGAGTTGAGTGGGAAGAAGATCAATACCCCAAGACAAAGTTTGTTCCTCAACACGAAAAGTATGATACTTCTTTCAAGGGGACACAAGCTCAAGATGATCTTCCACCACAAGACTACAAGCAAAAAGGCAAGGACAAGCTTCAAGAGGAAATTGATGCATTTGAAGAAGCTCCTAAGACCTTAGTCAAGTGGATTCCCAAGACTACTTCAAGTTCCACTTCATCAAGTACGACTACAACTCCAAGGATTCCCATCAAGATGGTGTGGATCCAAAAGAAGAAGAACTAGAGAGTTCTTGAGGGTGACTCCGCCAACATACTTCACTCTTATCATTTTGGCAAGAACAAGTGCAATCAACTTCCACATCTTGCACTAGTTCAAGGAGTCACAAACCCTCTTGTTGGTAAGACAAGGGACAAGGTAACCTAAAAGTTTTCATGGACATCATCTTGTGTGTGCATCACTCTATGTCTATGGATATCCTTGTTTGTTCCTTGCGGGACTAACCCATGTAGGTATTGAAAGTGCAATTCACTCAAAGGGATAGCTCCAAGTGATCTACATCAACATTGAGCATCCACATCTTCAACATCTACATGAAGTCATCATCGACAAAACCCGAGGTTAGTTCATCCCTCTAAGGGGGGATATCACATCTAGGGGGAGCTTTACTCTAAGACTTGAGCTAAAGCAACTCTAAAGATGTGAACACAACAATGCTTTATGTAAAAGTGGTAACCCCACTTGAGCTTAAACGATGAGTATGACCTATGATCAAGTGTTCTCACTTGACTCCTAAGTCAATATACTCATATATAGATGACCTTGTCATTGCAAATTGCTTGTTAGATGCTAGAATTGGTTGTGCATGCCTTGTCACATATTTCATTTGCCATCTTATTGTGTGAGCATGCTGGTTGCATATTTTACTCATTCGAGGACATCCACTTGTTGTTTTGATTGTTCGGTTTTATTTCCTTTTGCCAAGTGGATGGACAAGAATGCCTAAGAACCTCCTCTAGCTATCTATGCTTTTCTCATCTCAAACTCTATTCATGCTACATCACAAAATTTGATCAAGTCAGATTCGAACCACTCTGTGTGAGGAGCACTCGGAGTCCCCGATTCGTCATAGACTTAAACTTCCAAAACCTCTTTATGATTCTCGGTCTGACCGATACCCTACTTTCGGTCCTACCGAGATCATTAAGTTGATCTATGTTTTCGATCTCGGTGCAACCGATTTGAACCATTCGGTCACACCGAGTTGCAATAACTGTATACAGTTTTGCATCTCGGTGCCACCGAGTCGTTCCACTCGGTCACACCGACAGGGTCGGGCTATATATAGTCACGGGCAAAAAATTTGGAAATTTCTCCGAACCCCTTCGCCCCGCGCGATAGCCTGCTCTGCCAACTTGGTCTCCGGATCGTCTCCTCGCCGCCAGCCGCCTCCAGTCGCTGGTCTCCATCGCCGTCAACGGAATTCTACCCTGCCATTGCCGCCATAGCGAGTCTCCGCCGAACTAGGGTATGGACTTGATCTTTGTGCTATTCCCCAATCTGATTCTTAGCACATTGTGATCATCATGATTCTTGCCACGATTGAAACACTCCTGTCCAGTCAATGCGTTCGTAGATTAGTTTTGATTCGAAAATTTTAGGGTTAGGTTTCCGCCGAAACCATCTCGGACCCACCGAGTTGAAAAACTCGGTCCCACCGATTTGGCTTATGCCATTGCACAAGTGAAACTCGGTCTGACCGAGAATTACTTATCGGTGTGACCGATTTTGGAACTCTGTGAAACCCTAGCAGTCTCGGTGCCACCGAACTGTGACTCGGTCTGACCAAGTTCACTAGTTTAGGTTCCAAAACTGCTTCGGTATCACCGAGTTTAGAAATCGGTAGATCCGAGGTGCTTTCAGTGGGAAACTAAAACTAAGTTTTTGAATTATTCTTTTGCAAAAATCTCTGCATTTTGTGATGCTTATCCACTCTATCTCATCTATAACCTATTCACAGGGTCAGCAGTCAGAGTTTGCATCATGTCAGACCAAAGTGATAGCCAGAACTTGTCAGAGCAGCAAGTGCAGATGAGTGAGGGCACTAGTCCCTCAAGTTCCTCAGATGATGGCAGCAGGAGCACCCCTAGCAATCTGCCTAAAGCTGCCACAAGACAGAGAAAGAAGAGAACCTCAGACTCAGAAGATGAGGATTATGTGGCAGAAGAGGAAGCAACTTCCATGAGAGTTGAGCCAGCACAGGGCATAAAACCAGGGATGAAGATCACAAGGCTAGCAGGCAGGCAGCCTATGTCAAAGGCCAGAGCTTCAACTGAGAAGCCCACTCCCATTGAGCCAGTTGCTGCTGAAGGCAAGAAGAGGAAAGAAAGGGTGAAGAAAACTGTAGCCAGAGTGCTTGGCAAGGCTTCCATCATGGAAGATGAGGAGGAAGAAGAAGAGGTAGCTGCACCAGCACCTAAGGCACCCAAGCTGATGGGTGATGCCATAAGAACAGGGGCAGCTGCTTCCAAGGCCAAGCCAGCTCCAAAGCCAAAGCCAAAGAGGAACACAAGAAGCATCCCAGCTACTGAGAAGAACAAGGCCCCAGTGCCTGAAGCTGCAGAAGAAGAAGAGAATGTTCTTAGAAAGCTCAAGCCCAAGATCCCAGACCACAACGATGCTCATCCTGTGGCTGAGGATATGAAACTCAGGAGAGATTCAGGGCTCCGGAAGTGGAGAGAAGCAGACCCGTATGCTTCAAAGAGAAGGACTGCAGTTGACTACAGGTTTCACACCAAGGAGCAGCAAGACTTTTATGAGATAGTGCTGCTAGACAAGAAGCCAATTGTCTGTGATATGAGATGGGTTGATTGGAAATAGATCAAGGACAACAAAGAGTACTACCCTGGAGTGCAGGACAACTTCAAGGCATGTGGAGTAGAGGACTTTGTTGGGCAGAAGCTCACAAAGTGGAACGAGGAAATCATCATGCAGTTCTACTCCACATCCCATTTCTATCCAGATGGCAGGATTGTATGGATGTTAGAGGGTACGAGGTACCAGTCTACAGTTGCTGAATGGGCTCAACTGATTAATGCCCCAGAAGAGCATGACGATGACTTGGACATTTATGCCAAGAAGAAGATGGACCACAACTCAATGTCAAACATGTACAAGGAGATTCCAAATGGAGCACTTGATACGTTCAAGTTTGGCTCAGTACACTATCTTCTGTCAGGGCTGCCAACCATCAACTGGATTCTTAGGCACACCCTATTGCCCAAGTCTGGAGATCACAAGATGATCAGGGGCCACACGATCAACTTGCTTCATATCTTTGACGTGCCACAGAAATTCGAAGTCATGAGCCTTATGATTGAAACAATCAAGAGGACAGCAGCAGACCAGAAGAGGAGCTGTGGATATGCCCCACAGATTCAGGAGCTCATCAACTCTAAGATGGGCACGGGGATATACTTATTGGACAAGGAACACCTGCCCATCCGTCCAGATTTTGAAGATAATCAAGTGGTCATGACTGAGAATGAGCCATCATCTGCCCAAGCACAAGCCAAGAAGGAGAAGGCGAGGAAGGAGAAAGCTGCCAAGATGCCTACTCAAGAGGAGGCATCTGAATATTTCCTGAAAACCAAACAAGAGCAGATTGGTTACTTGATTGCATCCACCTTGCGGATTGAGCAAGGACTAGCTACCCTAACTCAGAACCAGGCAAGCTTAGAGAGGATCATGGAACCAAAGTTCTATGACTTGGATGTCAAAGTGACATAGATTCAGACTGCAGTGGAACAACTTCAGGATGACATGCAGGAGAGGAGAGGCAAGACTACAACTGATGCATTTGCCAGAACGCCAAGAGCTCAGAGATCATATGCAGTGCCAGTTTCTGACACCAGAGCCACCACTTCTGCACCAGCTACAGCCTCAGTTCCACCAGTTCCAGCGTCCACTTCAGCCTCAACTCCGACCACGTCTACAGAAGGCTTCGTCCTTGGAGTGCTCCGGACTCCACCACCACCTGAAGATCAAGCCTAAGTGTCGACTTAGCACTATGCATTTTCTAGGAACTTTTTGGTAACTTGTTGCCAAAGGGGGAGAAAATGTATAGATCATAGGCTTCGAGAGAGAGAGTGTTGCTTTTATTCTCTCTTGTTTTATTTGTGGTTTTTTGAACTTTGTTTGCTTTTGTGTGAGATACTATGTCTTTGCTCGTGAGACATTGATGATCATGTGTTTGATCATAAGCTACACTTAATGTTTGCTTAATATTATCATCTATCTTATGTGATCATTCACTATTCTTGGTGATGAGTGCATGTATTTCATTCTTATCATTTTAAGCGCTCCACCAAGATGTATGTGACATGGAAGAGTAACCCATGACTCTAACTCTTTGTGCATTTGCAATCCAAAGCAAATTTTAAATATGCACAAATTTAGGGGGAGCTCTTACTTGTCACATACTTCTCAAAGCGACGATATATTTCATGCTTATTGTCATTTGTCGAAGCTTTGATCTATATGTTGTCATCAATTACCAAAAAGGGGGAGATTGAAAGTGCAACTATCCCTAGGTGGTTTTGGTAATTCATAACAACATATAGCTCATTGAGCTAATGCTATTCCAAGATGACTATTTCAGGAAAGCTCAATGATTGGCATGGCATGGATGTGAAAGTGGAACCCTCAAAATGCTAAGGACAAAGGATTGGCTCAAGCTCAAAAGCTCAAGACTCTTCATTTTATATTTTAGTGATCCAAGATCACATTGAGTCTTTACGAAAAGCCAATACTATCAAGGAGGGATGAGGTGTTTCTTAATGAGCCTCTTGCTTCATGTGCTTAGTGATATGCTCCAAAACCCTCAACTACTTTCCCATATCCACATATGACCTAAACCCTAAGCCAAACTCGGTCCCACCGATTCTTTCTATCCGGCGCCACCGAGTTTCACTTGTCATAAGCCACTGCCAAACCCTAGCAATTCGGTTCTATCGATAGGGATCTCGGTCTCACTGAGATGGGATTGCAAACTCTCTGTTTCCCTTTCGTAACTTTTCGGTCTCACCGAAAGAGTGAATCGGTCCCACCGAGATTGCAATGTAAATTCAGTGTTTCCTTTTTGTAACTTTTCGGTCTCACCGAAAGAGCAAATCGGTCCCACCGAGTTTGCCTGACCAACTCTCTGGTTAGCTTATTACCAAAATCGGTCCCACCGAGTTTGTGTAATCGGTCTCACCGAGATTACGTTATGCCCAAACTCTAACCATATCGGTCCTACCGAGTTGCATGTCAGTCCCACCGAAAATCTCTAACGATCACTAGGTTTACCTTTTCGGTCCGACCGAGTTTTTTTGATTCGGTCCCACCGAGATTGGAAAACTGTGTGTAACGGTTGGATTTCGTGTGGAAGCTATATATACCCCTCCACCTCCTCTTCATTCGTGGAGAGAGCCACCAGAACACATACACAATTCCAACTCATATGTTCTGAGAGAGAACCACTTACTCATGTGTTGAGACCAAGATATTCCATTCCTACCATATGAATCTTGATCTCTAGCCTTCCCCAAGTTGCTTTCCACTCAAATCTTCTTTCCACCAGATCCAAATCCTAGGAGAGAGAGTTGAGTATTGGGGAGACTATCATTTGAAGCACAAGATCAAGGAGTTCATTACCTACACACCATTTGTTACTTCTTGGAGAGTGGTGTCTCCTAGATTGGCTAGGTGTTACTCGGGAGCCTCCGACAAGATTGTGGAGTTGAACCAAGGAGTTTGTAAGGGCAAGGAGATCGCCTACTTCGTGAATATCTACCGCTAGTGAGGCAAGTCCTTCGTGGGCGATGGCCATGGTGGGATAGACAAGGTTGCTTGTTCGTGGACCCTTCGTGGGTGGTTGCTTCTTCATGGACCCTTCATGGGTGGAGCCCTCCGTGGACTCGCGCAACCGTTACCCTTTGTGGGTGGAGCCCTCCGTGGACTCGCGCAACTGTTACCCTTCGTGGGTTGAAGTCTCCATCAACGTGGATGTAGGATAGCACCACCTATCCGAACCACGGGAAAAACATCCGTGTCTCCAATTGCGTTTGAATTCTCCAAACCCTTCCCTTTACATTCTTGCAAGTTGCATGCTTTACTTTCCGCTGCCAATATACTCTTTGCATGCTTGCTTGAATTGTGTGATGATTGCTTGACTTGTCCTACAATAGCTAAAATCTGCCAAGAACTAAAATTGGGAAAAGGTTAAGTTTTTATTTGGTCAAGTAGTCTAATCACCCCCCCTCTAGACATACTTTCGATCCTACAGGGAGGTAGGGGATGGAAGAATGCGGGATGCCATCCCCCCTTCCCCCTCTTTATAAAGGAACGGGGTTCGGGCTCGGCCGCCCCGCTCGGCCAATCAAGACGCGGGAGGCGCAGGGAACCAAGACCGACCCGCTGCCCCAACCAGCGACGGCCTGGTTTCCCGCCTCCATCGTTTGCCACCTCGAGCGCATGAAAGACGCGTGGCAGACGTGTAGAACCCAGGGGACGGGTGAGGCAACCACTCCCCACTCCGTGATCGAGGGAGTGGATGCCTTGAATACTCGTTCTGTAAATGAGCAGCGCCTCCACGCCTCCCTCCCTTTATGGGGAAGGCGCGAGCCGCCTCTTTACTGCGATGTGACACATGCGTGTGAAAACCGCCCCACGCATGCCGCCTACGTCACGCACACCCCTCCACCTCGCGCCGCACACACGGGTTGTGGGAAGCACAGTGCGCGAAAAATCTTACCGCGGTAAAAACCGCCCCGCCTGCCCGCGCACCGTTTTGGGCCTGACCCAACAAAGTGTCGGGTTTATGTGTGGCCCAGGCCCGGGGGCTCCAGTCGGTGTACAAAACTAGGGGCACGTTTTTGTACCCCTTTACCTGTGCACGGGCAGTCAGAGCCGCGCCTGCGACCACATCAAGCAGAGCAAGGGAGGTAAGCCAAGGTAAAACCGAAGCCCAAGACGAAGCAAAGCAATGATAAGGACCAAGGCCACAAAGATCAAATGGGCAAAGCAGGTTTCCCTGGCAAGGACCCTTGCTGGGGCAGCCTCAGCGGCCCCGGCAAGACCCTTGCCGGGGCAGCTCGCCCATGCCAGCCGAGCGAGCCACCCTCGAGCCCACCAACACTCGATAAATGCATTGGACAGGGCTTAGGAGGCACCTCTATGGTGGCATGCAGATCTTCGTGAAGACAAAGAATAGTCAAGATCAAATGAGGATAGGAAGGCAGCCATCCTCACCGAAGAAACCCACAAGACCCCCGGCAAGATCCTTGCCGGGGACGCCTGTGTGCCGCGGCAAGACCCTTGCCGGGCTACCCGTCAAGGCCCTCGCCTAGCGCATCAGCAGGGCCACCATCAGGCCCGCACCAGCCAAGTCTCCATCGTCGTTCGCATGCAGCTGCCGACCCAACTAGCTGGGCAGGCACCTACGTGGCGACATGTAGCCCTTCGTGGAGGCTCCACCATCACGCCACCTCAGCTGCCTGCCTACCTACATGGCACCGCATGCATCGCTGGACAAGGCGTGTGTCGAAGCTTGGGGGAGCGGCGATGGATGGGACGGGCCTTGCCCCCATCCCCAATAAAGTGGAGGGACACCTAAGCCTCTCATTTAATGCTCTTTGTCATGTAATACCAAGATAACCTCGCAACACTGTTGCCTTTCCACCTCCTGTCTGCCATTGTGGCAACCTCTTTTTCTATAAAAGGAGGCCCAAGGCGATGAGGGGGGAGGATTCGGCTTTTTGGAGCTCGTTGCACCCCGTAGCTAGTTCAAGCACTCAGAATACATCCACCAAAGCAGGACTAGGGCTTTACGCATCCTCGCGGCCCGAACCTGGGTAAATGAACCGCGTGCTCTCTGTTAGACCCGCTCTTCTCTCAGTCCCGCGCCCCGAAACAGCAGTAGGGATTCTTGTGATCCAATAGGTGTCGTTTCCCACTAACAAATGCGGGGAGGGGGAATGGATCCTTAGGAAAAGCCTTGTTGAGGTCTTTGAAATGGACGCATAGGCGCCAGGATTTGTCCTTCTTTGGTACCATCACCAGGTTTGCCAGCCAGTCCGGGTGTTTGATTTCTCTAACGAATCCGGCCTTGATGAGTTTGGCTAGCTCTTCCCCCATTGCTTGTCGCTTGGGTTCGGAAATGCACCGCAGTGATTTCTTGACCGGTTTGAACCCCTTTAATATATTGAGGCTATGTTTGGCTAGCTCGCGTGGGATCCCTCGCATATCTGAAGGGTGCCAGGCGATTATGTCCCAGTTTTCACGCAGGAATTCTCGTAGTGCGGTGTCAACTGTTGGGCTCAGTTGAGCTCCGATAGATGCTGTCTTCTTGGGGTCCGTTGGGTGGACCTGGAATTTGACTATTTCTTCTGCTAGTTTTAAAGATGTGGATTTAGGGCGTTTGTCGAGGATCACGTCGTTCCTGTCCACCGTGGATCATAGTGTAGTTAATTCGTCGGCCGCGAGGGCTTTGGATAGCTCCTCCAGGGCCGGGGATGTGGTTTTATTTTCGGCACGGAGTGCTATGTCCGGATCACTGACGAGAATGATTATACCGTTTGGTCCGGGCATTTTGAGCTTCATATACCCGTAATGGGGTATGGCCTAAAAGTGTGTAAAAGCATCCCGCTCCAACAGGGCGTGATATCCGCTCCTGAAAGGGGCCACTTGGAAAGTTATTTCTTCGGACCGATAGTTCTCTGGCGTGCCGAATACTACGTCAAGTGTGATTTTGCCCATGCACCGCGCCTCCCAACTGGGAATAATTCCTCGGAAGGTTGTGTTACTTTGCATGATGCGACTCCTGTCTATTTTCATTTTATGGAGTGTGTCCTCATGAATGAGGTTTAGTCCGCTGCCGCCATCCATGAGGACCTTGGTAAGTCGAAACCGTCCACGATGGGACTGAGGACTAATGCAGCTGGCGCTCGTACTGTTCTGTACTTTGGTTCATCACCGACGTTGAATGTTATAGCCGTGTCATTCTAGGGGGATGCCATTTTGGCAGACTTCGGCGAGCTCGCGGAGCGCCCTTTTGCGCTTGTTATTTGAAGCGAATGTCTCAAAGACCATCAATACTCTTGAGTTATCGTCCCCTGGGGGATGCAGTTCTTGGTCGTCCTTGATAAGGATGTCCTTGCCGCTCTTGGCTACCTGTCGTAGTATCCAACATGCTCTAAGGATGTGGGTTGCCAAGGTATCTGGTGTTGTATGTATTTTGCATGGGCCATCAAGCCACCCGGTCAGAACGGTGCCGTGCCGCATAGCGGTTTTGTGTTTCTTGACTGTTGGACTGGGCGTGCCGCAAGGGTGCGCCCTTTTCGCCTGTAGGGGGAGTTGAGTTGGGACTAACAGTTCCCAGCGAGCTGCCTGAGTTTTCCAGGTACTCTCCATCGCTCTTTATTTTTGTACGGTGGTTGCTTAGTCAATGAATTTCAGTATGCGGTGGCGATTGATGGCGTTGAGGATTCCTTCGTCCGCGCAATTGTTGCAGAACGATGATATTGCGTCCTCGTCACGGCAACATTTTACCTTGCCCTTGACAAGGAGGAATCTGGCCCAGAAGTGGTGGACGGTTTCTTGAGACTGTTGTTTTATGCTCACGAGAGTGTGTATATCTGGGTGGGAGGGTGGAATTAAATCCGAACCCTGACCTGATCGATTATCCGGAGTCTGATGACCTTCCGGGATTAACAGTCCGGGTTCCGGAATATCTTCTGATTGGTTAGGACCACCGTCCGATGCTATGTTCAGAGGGCTGGTCGCATCCTTTCGCAGGTGGGTATCCGGCTTTTCCTTATCAACGATCCGAACATAGTCCGTCTTCGGTATAGAAGAAGACTCACCGTCCTGTGCCACGACTACCGCAATCTGGTGGGTGACCGGTGGGGTCTCGATTTCTCCTTGATCGGTTTTAAGCCCAATCCAATCGTAGTATGTGGCTATTCCCAAAGTGGCGATGCGATCTAGGAGTTCGTTCAAAGACGAAAACTCCGTCGGATCCATCTTCTTGGAGTGCTTAGAGTTGATGCGAAGGGGTTTTTCGATGGCCCGAGAGGTCATCGTCGGCTCAACGACCGAACAGGTGAACATAGTAAAGCCGCCCAATCGGAGGGTTTGGCCCGGGGCCAGGGCTCCCCCGGAGGTGATGTTGTCTTTAAGAACAAGGTGAGTGTCACGACCGGTTTTCCAATAAAATATTTATTGAGAAACCAATCTTTTGAGTCCAGTATGAGAGAAATCCTCCTCACTGGTAGACAATTTCTTGATACAATAAGCCAGTAGCATAAAATATATTACAGGGTCGAACTGCGGTTGCTCAACCAAATTATTACAAGCACGCCAATAATTATACATAATGGCGGACATGACACAGTGGTGTGGAGACATACTACTGACTCGAGGATAGGGCGGTGGTGGAAAAACACAGCGGGGAGAGAAATACAAGACTCTAAGTCTATCATCTCATCGAGCGTCGAGGTGAGGCTCGATGAATTTATTTGGTAGCGGAAGCGGATATAAAACAGTGACCAAATCCAGGGTCGCACGAGACTGACTGGGACTCCTCTAAGTGTCGGACTCGCTATCAAACTCTTCATCCATGAGATCGCCTTCGTCAGCATCTGGCCAAATCAACAAGCCAGTGAGTACTTTGAAAGTACTCGCAAGACAGTTCAGACGTAAGATATAACAAATGCATGCATGGATGCGTCATGATTAATTCACCAATGTACAGTCAAAAATTAACTTAACAAGGTAAGTAAAAGGGAAACGGCGGTAGTCCGCCTGAAATCCCAACAGAACATAAATAATTACCGATCGGGTGTCTGAAGCGACGCCTCGAAAGGTGAACAAATAAATATAAGGAAAAAGATGCCACAGTCGGGCGTCTTAGCGACACCACATAAAGGGCTTAAAAAGAAATACCTCAGTCGGACGTCGGGGCAACGTCACAGAAAGGGCTTTAAAAGAAATGCCACAGTCGGACGTCGGGCGACATCATAGAAAGGGCTTTAAAAGAAATGCCACAGTCGGACGTCGGGGCGACATCACAGAAAGGGCTTTAAAAGAAATGCCACAGTCGGACGTCGGGGCGACATCACAGAAAGGGCTTTGATTCACAAGTAAATAATACTCATAATAAACATTTAATTCATGAGAATAAATGGGTTAGTCCATCCACAGGAACAATCATTTAACCGGAATTTAGCACTCATGTGAATCACCGGAGTTTCTGTCATCAAAACTGACATTTGATTAGGATAAGATAATATCGATCTAGGACATGGAATAGATGATTTGGAGGAATATAAGACTCTGCAGAGTTTGTACAAAATTATTCCCACAGCCAACGGATTTCCGTAGTCACGAAGGACTAGTTCCGTTTACGGTATTTCGGAAGAAAACACAGCTAACCAGTACACACCCATCCTACCTCTCGATGCTAGGAATCACCCTAGACATCGTCCAAGAAAAACTTTTGAGACGGGGAGATCACAATCTCGAATAGCATGGGATCAAATTTATATACGCGCGCTCTAAGGGGTGCCCCCCTCTCGGTCCCAACCGGAAACACCCATGCCCCCTGACCGGATGACTGGCTTTAATCCAGGGCCATGGAACCATCATCACGGCCTCTCCTTTTGGTGTGTACCAGAAAAGCGGTTTGCAACTTACTAAACCATATTCCTTGCGGAAAACATGTGGTAGTACAGGGAAGGAAATGAAAGGAACTGGACCGATACGGTTTGACACTGAAGTCACATAGTCTGGCATAAGACTGGCATGCTACAACACTGCCATCTTACCCATCCTCATGCCAACACATGGCCATTCATACTCACATCCATCCACTTATGGATCATCGAACTCACTTACCTCATTATCGCATAAAATGACATTCATCGATACACTTATCAACATGCCATGAAACTAACTAAATGCAAAACATGCCAAGACACTCATCATATCAAAAGTTCAAACATGCTTGCCTGGTTCGGAGTAGTCGGAGCCTAGCTCGGTGAAGTTCGCGGCTCCGTCACCTCCTTCGGTATCTACGGTATAAAGAAAGTATATGCGCTATCGTAAATACCAAGAGGTGCACAAAAAGTATACCAAATATTTTTCAAATAAATCTGATAAAAAACTAGACAAAATTTTAAAGAGAACAGAAAAAGAATCAACCAAAAATACCTTTCTGTTTAAAAGTTATAAAGGTTTTTGTCCAGGGACTCATCTGTAATGAAACAGAAGTTTTCTAGGAGCTAGTTTATAAAAACAGAAAGCGCTTCGGTAGCGACTACGCCAACCCAGAGGGAAAGCGCATTCGGCAGAAGACGTTTTCAGAAAACGCTTCGCTCCGACAGGATAGAGAGGCTGACAGGCGGGTCCCGCCCGTCAGGTTTAAATATTCAAACGGGGCGGCAGAGTTCGCCGGTGCCCGAGAGCCGCGGTGGTCGCTGGCGGCGATCCACGGCGAGGCAGAGAGATCGGAGGGTACCTCTGTGTTCAGGGCGCCCTTCCGTGTCGGTTGGTGGTGGTGGTGGCGGTCGGCGAGCACCACGTCGACGGCGAGCTTTGCTCCGGCGGACGGCGGTTCGGGTGGTTGCAGACTTCGTCGGAGAGAGCTGCAGTGATCAAATTGAGGAGGGGGTTAGGCTTCTGGTAGCTAGAGGGAGTAACTGACGGGGTTTGGGCGCCGGAGATGGCCTCACCGGAGCGAATCATGGTGGAGGCCGAGGCGGATCGGGGCGGCCGGAGTTGAGGGGGAAGACCTCCTCGGGGTCCCCCTAGTGGCCTGGCGTGGCGTTGGTGAGGTGTGGGGATGAGGCGTGCACGAGGGTGAGTTCGGGGGCCCTTTTTATAGGCGGTCCGAGGCGGTGGTCGTGAACGGGGATTTCCGGTGATGGTTATGGTGGCACAGTGCTCGGTCGGGGGTGATTAGGGAGTCGAGCGCCGTCGTGGGAGTTTACTGGGTCCGTTTAGACGCTAACCGGACTTGGATTAGAAGCTTAGGGAAGGCTTTGGTCGGGACGGGACGGCGCGGGTCCGTTGGCGGCAGAGAGCGCGTCCAGTGCTGTCGGGCCACGGCGACGGTGCAGCGGGGGTGCGCTGGCGTGCATGAGGCCACGCGGAGAGCCAGGGAGCGATGGGCGGCGAGGAACGGCGTTGAGCCGCCGTTCTTGTCCCCTGTCAGCCGCCACGGGAGGTCCCGACGCCGCAGAAGACTCCGGCGAGGGCGGGCCAGCGTGCCACCGACGCCAGGAAGAGGCCAAGTGAGCGTGTGGTGCTCCAGACAGTAGGAAGAGGCGGAGAGGAATGTGCCAAATGCACTGTGAACGCGTGAGTGAAGCTGACGAACGAAAAATGACTCTGAAGACTGAATTTTTCTGAATTTTGAACAGTAACAGTGCCCGCAAGGTGTTCGACAGAATGCTTTTGGCCTCTGCAGATTTTTCCTTGAGCTAAAACTTGGTGGAGTGGCTTCTCATTGCTCACATAGGTTGCCTGAATTTTGGTGGAATTTTTGGAGTAGTGTAGATATGAATTTCATCAAATTTGGCAAATCTGGTCCAAACTTGCAGAGACTGAATTTTGAAAATTTTGAAAAGAGGAGGAGTGGATCAAGATGGTTCTGGGTTGTGGGTACAAAAGACTATCCAGGAGAGTTGGTTTGAGGTCAAAACTCAAGTGCAATATGGTACTTGCTTTGAAAATCATTTGGGTTCAAAAAAAATTTCAGATTTGTTTTGAGAGGAAAAATAATTAGAATAAAATCCAAAACTTGTTTGGATTAGTTGGGACAGAGGACTTAGGTTGATCACAAGGTGTAGGGGAGGTTTTGGAGGGGTTTTACCACATGGGAACAATGCAAAGTCAAGGGTGGTTCCAAGATATGAAAGTCCCCAAATTTTCATGGAGTTTCATTTTAAAAGAAAACAATTTAAACTCAAAAATTAAATTTGAGAGAGAACCAACAGAGAAGAAGTTTCAAAAGATCAAACACCAAGGTTTGAAAAAATAAAATCCTTGCCAAAGCAAAGGAAGTTTTTAAGTGGAAGGTTTTTCTAAAAAAGAAAAATTTTAAATAGCCTCTCCTCAAAAACCACAAAGTTTTTGATAAAAACCAAATAAAAAAAAATTAGAGTGTCACAACGAGTAATCGAGCATTTCATCGATGACACAGTGGAACTCTCAATGAAAGCACCAATGTCGGTGTCAGAAATGACGGATCTCGGGTAGGGGGTCCCGAACTGTGCATCTAGGATCGATGGTAACAGGAGACAGGGGACACGATGTTTACCCAGGTTAGGGCCCTCTCTATGGAGGTAATACCTTACGTCCTGCTTGATTGATATTGATGAATATGAGTGTTACAAGAGTTGATCTACCACGAGATCGTAATGGCTAAACCCTAGGAGTCTAACCTGTATGACTATGGTAATTAGTATATCCTTTCCGAACTAACCCCTTCGGTTTATATAGACACCGAGGGGATCTAGGGCTTACATAGAGTCGGTTACATAAGAAGGAATCTTCATAGTCCATCGCCAAGATTGCCTTCCACGCCAAGGAGAGTCCAATCCGGACATAGGTACAGTCTTCGGCCTTCACGTCTTCACAGCCCATCAGTCCGGCCCATTAGATAACAGCCCGGACGCCTAAGGACCCCTTAGTCCAGGACTCCCTCAGGGGGGTTGCATGGCATCTCCAGCTAGCCCCTAGTGTCGGCAGAAGCAGGAGGTGGCTCGGGCGCGTGCGGGTGCGCGGCGACCACACGTGTGACGTCCTTCCGGCGCAAGGTTAGTGGTGACTTGCATTGTGGGCCAGTGGGCTGCATAGTGCTAGGCCACCCAGGTGAGGTTTCTCTCTCTCCTCTGTATTTCCATTTCTTTTGTTTCTATTTTTTTATTTATTCCTTTAGCCACTATTTTCAATTTGAACAAAATTCAAATAAGTGCCAAACACCTCTGAGTATAACTTATGTTGCTCATTGGACATTTCCAAATGCACATAAATTATCACAGAGCATTTAAAAACATATCCATATATATTTGAATATATTTTCAAATTCAAATAGAATATTTTTTTAAATTCAGAGACCAAATAATTCCTTAGAAATGTTCCAAAATTTTGGTTTGGTATATAATCCTTGCCAAAATTCTCAAAACTATTTTTAGGTAATTTTGGATTCACTGAAAATAATTTAAAGGGTTCTTGCCCTTCTTTTAAAATATTTTGAGTCTTTCAGATTCCCTCAATTCAAGTTTCTTCAATTTAAACATGATGCAACAACCAAGCTAGTCCAAGTGCTAGGTAAAGCTAGGGATGTGACATGTATGCGATATATAATTAAAAGATTAGCTAATCATCGCATGAGTGTTGGATAGGATTATGAAACGTCGGATTATCGTACTAGTGTCATATAGGATAACTATCGCACATGCTATTCTGTGGTGCAACGTTTATGATGCATACAACATCAGGGACAGTTCATGATTGTAAAGCGTGTATGATAAGGCGACTATCACAAACATTTAGTTTGTTTGCACCATTTGTGATATTGTCTCACATAACACACTCTTTGCAAACGACAATTGTGTGCATGGTCGTACATGTTTCCTCTCTGTGAACCATTTCAGATTATGATGTATATCGCACAAGTTTGTGCTTTATAGACCCTGTGCACCACAACAACCAGCAAAGTCTATGTTCACCCTAATTTAACCGCCGCTATTTAAAATTCTACCGAATTTGAATTTAAAAGTAGGTTGTAACTTTATTCATATCCATAAGGTTCAACAACCAATGCATTATTCGATTCACCGATACATATGTTCAAGAATAACATAAGCACCAAATAAAGAATGATGAACCAGGGTTGTATACTTGTACTATTAAATACGGTAAAGAAAGAGGCGAGAGACATTCTGGTTGCTGAACAAGGTGAAGCGGAATGCCAGTATTGTGCTCTCCTCCATGCGGAAGGCACGCATGACTCTAGTCCAACCCTTGTGATGGCCGACCTCCCATCCTTCACTGTCTTCATGGGAACATCTAGATAGTCATTGTGTTCTTTTGACCCATTTTACTAACAATCTTTATCAGTTTCCTCACTTGATACTGGTTCATGAATATCTCATTGTCCCATATGCAAAAAGGGTCAAGGCACAGATCTTTACCAATGACATATGTACCTAAAAGTAAAGTTAATATTAGAAGCTAAATCGCAATTGCACAAGGATGTAGTATGACACTCCCTCCGTCTCATTATATAGGATCTTATAACGTCCAATATACTCACGTATTGGATGAATTAACATCTTATATTATGCGGAGGGGGAGTTTATTACATTGTTACAAATATCAGCCGATTAACTATAGTTAACCATTGTTGTGTTGTTGTTGATGTTGCTGGTCTTCTATGTATATCTAGACATCATCAAAACATTAAGGTAACACTCTTCCTTGTTGCTATGCAGCCTAGGATTGCATATTTAGTCATTCAATACAATGCATGTTGCTATGTAGCCTCATATATATTATATATGGCCCTAGTTAACCTATCGATAAATGGGTTACATATATATTCATTTAAATGTCCAATTCAAAGATTATTCCCTTATCAACCCCTGACCTATATGGTACCAGCTACCGATATCCTGAATAGTGAGTATATATAAGCAATGGATGAAACTAACCTTGATGGAAAACAACAATTGTTTCCAATATTGTCCGATGTAAGTACATCCAAAGGCATGTTAAGCACAACAGGATAAACATCAACCAAATATATCCGTGGTAGACAACACAATCTCCAAATGATAGCTACAGCGTGCTGATACATCTCCATCATATCTACTTTTCTAAACACTTTCGCTCCAGTTTTGGATTCTAATTTGCATGATTTGAGTGAAACTAACCCGGCCTGATGATGTTTTCAGTAGAATTGCCATATTTGTGTAGAAATCAAAGTTCTCGGATTGACCTGAAAATTTATGGATATGTTTTGTGGAATATATAAAAAATATTGGTGGAAAAAGATACCAGAGGGTGGCCACCCAGGAGCCACAAGCTCAAGGGGCGCGCCCACCCCCCAAAGCGCATCCTACAGGCTTGTGGGTCTCCTGGACCTATGGCAACCCTAACTCCAACTCCATATACACCTATTTGCCAAGCAAAAAAAGGTTTTGAGAAGGACTCATCGCGTTTTACGATACGGAGCCGCTGCCACCTCCTGTTCTTCATCGGGAGGGCTGATCTGGAGTCCGTTCGGGACTCCGAAAGGTGGAATAATTCCTTCGTAGGCTTGCTAGATGGTGATGGGTTGGCTGAGTATCATGTAATCGAGTTAGTTTTGTTAGGGATTGATGCCTAATATCCACTATGTTATGAGATTAATGTTGGTATGACCTTGCTATGCTTAATGCTTGTCAATAGGGCCCGAATGCCATGGTTTCAGATCTGAATGTATTATGCTTTCATGAATATATGTGTGTTCTTGATCCTACATTGCACGTTATATGTACCCATTACGAGTTATGATCCGCATACCCCAAGGTGACAATAATTGGGTTTCTTTCCGGTGATTACCATAGTTTGAGGAGTTCATGTATTCACTAACTGCTAATGATTTGTCTCGGTTCTCTATTAAAAGGAGGCCTTAATATCCCTTAGTTTCCTTATGGACCCCGTTTCCACGAGACGGTAGGGCATAAGATGTCATGCAAGTTCTTTTCCATAAGCACGTATGACTATATACGAAATACATGCCTACATTACATTAATGAATTGGAGCTAGTTCTATGTCTCTCTAAATTATAAATGTTACATGATGAATGCCATCCAACACAATTACCCATCACTGGTCCAATGCATTCGAGCTTTTCGCATATTGATCTTTGCTAAGTTACTTTCGTCGTTGCTGCTGTTACAATCACTACAAAACTGCTACAATTCATATTGCTACCGTTACTGTTACTATCAAGTTGCCATACTACTTTGCTAATGATCACCTTCCTGTAGATATTAAGTCTTTTAGGTGTGGTTGAATTGACAACTTAACTGCTAATACTTGCGAATATTCTTTGGCCCCCCTTGTGTTGAATCAATAAATTTGCATTAAATACTCTACCCTCGAAAACTATTGTGATCCCCTATACTAGTGGGTTATCAAGACCTTTTTCTGGCGCCGTTGCTGGGGAGCATAGCTCTATTTGCTAAGCCACTTGGGATTTATATCTATTGATCATTACGAACAGTAGGAAAGATACCAGAAACAAAGACCGTTCCCTCTAAGATGAGGGGAGGTAAGGAATTGCCATCTAGCTCTGCACTTGATTCACCTTCTGTTTTGAGTAAACTTGCAACACCACCACCTGCTATTAATCTTGATATGTCGCATGTAATTCATGATGATACTTCTGCTATTAATGATGCTAGTACTTTGCTTGATGATAATGTGCCACTAGGTGAATTTCTTGATGAACAACTTACTAGAGCTAAAGAAATTGAGAGTGCTGAAACTGATGAAATTATTGAAACTAAAATTTTTGAAACACCTATTAGATCTAGCTCTAATAGGTATGAATTACCTGAAATACCTGAGGGTTATGTTATGGATGGAGAGGTAGCTAGAGACTTTATTGCTTGTAAGGACAGACATGATCTTAAAAAATTACTATGCAAGTTGAAAGAAAAATATTTGAATGCTAGAATGAAATATGATCCTAAGTTTGCTACTTCACCTATCTTTGTTACTGATAAGGATTATGAATTCTCCATCAATCCCGAGTTAATTACTTTGGTTGAATCTGATCCTTTCCATGGTTATGAATCTGAAACTCTTGTGGCACATCTTACTAAACTAAATGATATAGCCACTTTATTTGCTCATGAGGAAAAAAATCTCTACTACTATATTATTAAGTTGTTTCCCTTCTCATTAAACAGTGAGGCTAAGACATGGTTTAATTATCTCGCTCCTGGTTGTGTGCGTAGTCCCCAGGATACGATTTATTACTTTTCTGAAAATATTTTCCTGGCCATAAGAAACAACCTGCTTTACAGGAGATATTTAACTTTGTGCAAAAGAAAGAAGAGAATCTCCCTCATGCTTGGGATAGGCTTCTCCAATTACTTAATGCTTTGCTGAATCATCCTCTCAAGAAAAATTAAATACTTGATATCTTTTATAATGGACTAACCAATGCTTCTAGGGACCACCTATATAGTTGTGCTGGTTGTGTTTTCAGGAAACAAACTATTGAACAAGCTGAAGAACTATTCAATAATATATTGAGTAATGATAATGATTGGACTCTTCCTGAACCACCGCACAATCCAACTTTGAAGAAGAGAGGCATTCCATTTCTCAATCCTAAAGATATGCAAGAGGCAAAGAAATCTATGAAAGAAAAAGGTATTAAAGCTAAAGATGTCGAGAACTTACCACCTATTGAAGAAATACATGGTCTGATACCCCGACACAGGTAGTAGAGGTAAATTCTCTCCATGGATTTGATGAAGGTGATATTCCTTATACTAAGTCATCTAGTCAATGCTTGGATGAATTGGATAACTTTATTGTTAAACAAGAAAACTTTAATGCATATGTTAGTAGACAATTGAAACAAAATGCTTATATGATTGAATGCTTGAGTGACTTTATGTTTATAACTATTAATGATGTCAAGGGTGTGAGTAAACATGCATCCATGATAAAAAGTCAAGTAGAAGAAGTCCTCAAGTCACAAAATGATTTTCTTAAAGAGATGAACAATAAGATGAATGATCATGTTGTTAGAGTTATGACTAGGGGTGGTAAAATGACTCAGGAACCTTTGTATCCTGAAGGCCATCCTAAAAGATTCGAACAAGATTCTCAAAGAATTAATACTAATGCATGCCTCTAGTGAACCTACTATAGACATAGCTAAGAATCCAAATGACATTTCTATCTCTGATGTTGAAACACAATCTGGTGATGTGCATGAACCTAGTAACAATGATAATGATGATGTTCATGTTGATGCCGAGCCTAATAATGACAATGATATGGAAACAGAACTTGTTGTTGATATTGATAACCCACAACCTAAGGATACAAGATATGATAAGAGAGACTTCATTGCTAGGAAACACGATAAAGAAAGAGAACCATGGGTTCAGAAACCCATGCCTTTTCCTCCTAAAGCTTCAAAGAATAAGGACAAAGGAGAATCTGAGCACTTTGTTGAAATGCTTACACCTGTCTTTTTGCGCCTTCATTTGAGTGGTGTTCTGAAAATGTATCCTTATGCTAAGTACATGAAAGATATTGTTACAAATAAAAGAAAATATCGGAAACTGGAATTTCCACCATGCTTGCTAATTATTCATTTAAGGGTGGAATACCAAATAAACTAGGAGACCCAGGAATACCAATTATACCATGCTCCATTAAAAGAAACTATGTTAAAACTGCTTTATGTGATCTAGGAGCCGGTGTTAGAGTTATGCCTTTCTCTTTGTACCAAAGACTTGATTTTAATAAGTTGACACCAACTGAAATCTCTTTGCAAATGGTTGATAAATGAACTGCTATACCCATCGGTATTTCTGAGGATGTTCCTGTCATAGTTGCAAATGTTACTATCTTAACGGACTTTGTTATCCTTGATATACCCGAGGACGACAGTATGTCGACAATCCTTTGTAGACCCTTTTTGAAAACTATAGGGGATGTTATTGATTTCAATAAAGGAACTGTCACTTTTCATGTCAACGGTAATGAGCATACGATACACTTTCTGAATAAACAACCTCAAGTGAATAGTATCAATTCTATTGGGAAAGTTTCAACAATTATTGTTAGAGGTTTTGAATTCCCTATTCCTACTTTCAAAAATAAATATGAAATTCTTATTGTTGGGGACATGCATATCCCCATTGAGGTAACCTAGTGATATATGAAGATTCTCCGATTTCATGTCATTCTAAAGAAGTTTGTTAATAAGACTTGATCAACCTTATTAATTGATTCCTTTTGACAGGTATGTGGCCAATGAATTTAGTAAACAAACCTTTTGTACCTACTTTCTACTTTCCGTTATTTAGAATTAATAAAGTAGAAATGCCATGATTATGTTGTTTTCTGAATTATCTGTGTAATAAAAAATGACCAGAAAATAAAAGTCTACAAATGTCCTAAAATTTTAATATGATTGTTTGTACAATATTTAAAAAATAGTGGTAGTGAACACACCCTAGGGGGGTGCACCTATAAGCGACAAGCTCACAGGGCGCGCCCAGAAAACTTGTGGGGCCCATGTAGGCCCCCTCATTTATTCCTGCCACCCATGGTCTTCTTCTTCCTCTAGAAAAATCACTTGCTTTCTCAAACCCTTGTTCTTATTCATATTGCTTCCATTT
Source organism: Triticum dicoccoides (assembly GCF_002162155.2). Taxonomy (NCBI): domain Eukaryota; kingdom Viridiplantae; phylum Streptophyta; class Magnoliopsida; order Poales; family Poaceae; genus Triticum; species Triticum dicoccoides. The sequence goes on from NC_041384.1 coordinate 391,905,188, forward strand.
CCGGTCTCCTTTCTCGTAGCTCTGATTCCAAAACTGTTTTGGTGGATTGCTCATCGGTATGTGACTCCTCCCTTGGTCCAATTAGTTTTTGTTCTAGTTGTTTATTATTTGCGCATTTAGCAAGTGTTTTGTGACCATGTTCTTGAGCTTGCATGTCAAATTTATATGGCTCAAACTAGTTTTAATGCATGATATAGCCTCTAGACACTTTGTGGGAGCAGTTGTTATCAATTTTATTGAGTTTTGTTCACTTTTATTTTGAGTTACTAAATATTTCAGAATTTTTTAGAGAAATGGAGAACCATGAGGAGGTGGTTAAGGGGCTCATCAAGCCGGAATTCGGAGGAAACTTCGGAGGAGAAGCCCAAGCACATGCTTGAAGGAGGCGGGAATTTATGAGGATTTCTATTACTTGGTTGACAATGCCGACATCATTACCTTCCTAGAAGATACGTGTGATCAATATCCCCTACTGACTAATACCTTCGTGCAAAGCTTTCACTTTTATCCTAGGAAGGAACCACCCATGGTAGAATTTAACCTCTATGATGTGCCTAAGGAAATGACACTATATGATTTTTGCAATGTTTGCAAAATACCTTATCAGGGAATTCAAAGTAATCCACGTCCTGGAGACATGGAGGATTTCATCTTTGAGACTACTATGGGAGAAGAGAGAGGACTGTCAGAACCGAGAGTGGCTAGCTTACATTTTCCCGTTTTGGACTGCTATGGATTATTTGCCTGGAGATGTTTGATTGGTCACTAGGAGAGTGGATCGCTCAATGCACCTGACCTTGCTATTTTGCGCCATGCTTTATATGCTGATAGAACTTTTAGTTCGGGCTGTAACACCCCGGATATGGTTTTCCCAAATATATAATCCAACTCTTGCCGTTTCCGGCGTTAAGTTATTTTATTTTCTCGGGTTCGGGTTTTTGTCTCCGTGTGTTGTTGTCGTTGTCATGCATCTCATATCATGTCATCATGTGCATTGCATTCGCATACGTGTTCGTCTCATGCATTCGAGCATTTTCCCCGTTGTTCGTTTTGCATTCCGGTGCTCCGTTCTCCTCCGGTGGTCATTTCTACCTTTCTTTTGTGTGGTGGGATTAAACATTTCCGGCGAGACTTGCCAAGCGGCCTTGGTTTACTACCGGTAGACCGCCAGTCAAGTTTCGTACCATTTGGACTTCGTTTGATGCTCCAACGGTTAACTGAGGGACCAAGAAGGCCTCTCGTGTGTTGCAGCCCAACACCCCTCCAAGTTGGCCCAAAACCCACCAAAACCCTCTCCATCACCTAGAGCGTTTGATCATGATCGCGTGGCCGAAAACCGCACCTCATTTGGACTCTCCTAGCTCCTCATATGCCTATATATAGCCCCCCTCCGAGATCCACGTTTCTTCTTCTCCCCGAAACCCTAAAATCGTCTCCTCCGCGCACCGGACATGTCCGCCGTGCCGGACACCTCATCCGCCGCCGCCCACGGCCACTGAGGGGCCGCCACATGGTAAGCTCCGCCCACCGCCGACGCAGCCCGCTCGGGCCCGGGGCAGGCCCTCCCGGCCCGGACCGACCCCGAGCGCCGCGCCGCCGCCTGCCTCGTCTTCCTCCCGCGCGGCCGACCTCGCCCGCGCCGGCCATCGCCTCGCCGCGCCACCGCGCCGGCCGGTGTGCCGACGACGCCGCCCGGCGCCGCAAGCCGCCGCAGATCGCCGCCTCGACTCCGGCCTCCTCCTCCCTGCCGACCGGCCTCGCCTCCCCGCCCGGATCCGGCCGCCCCGCCGTCTCCGGCGAGTTCTTCCTCAATGCCGGTGAGAAATCCGGCCATCCTCGTAAAGCGTGCCAGCTGGATCTAGATCTGAGAATAGATCGGGTTGACTTTTTGCCCGAAACCCTAATTATTTTGCTATGTTCATCGCATTGTAACTTTGCATCCATAGCTCCGTTTTGGGCATATAACATATCAAAATGTTCGTCTCAGAGAGCACATCATTTCATCTCATTGCATCATTTTCATTTGAGTTCATCTTGAAGCCCGAAATGCTGTTAGTAGAATGCTATTTGAGTTAATTGTCAGATCTGCTGCTCCAATTAGACATTTGTCATTTTTGCCATGATTATTGTGTGCATGATATGCCCCTAAGCTCTACATGAGTTTTGTTATATGTTTTGCCATCTATCCAGAGGTGCAATCCATGTATTTTTGTGATGTGTGTGGTGACTAGCACAAGCTTGCAAAGTGGTGCATTCGTTAATGCTGATTTCAGGGACTTAGCAATTCCACTAAGTCCTTGATATGTTTATCTCAATATGCCATATGTTGATGTTGTTTCCTAGTGATCCATGCCTCTTTTGAGGATGATCAGTAAGGATGTTTTGTTAATCTTGTAGTGCTTTACCCATCATGTCTTTGTTTGCAATTATGGAGCACCCTAGCTTGAGTCAATCGAGCTCTACTTTTGTCATTTCATGAATCTGGGCAGATTGTCTACTTGTTAGCGATTTTTCCGAGGATGTTGTAGTTGATCCGTGCATGCTATGTTATTGTTCTTGCCATGTCTAGCTTGTATAATGTGTATTCTTGATGGGTGTATGCTTAGATTTTCATGACTGCATCGAGCTCGTAAACATACCTACTTGATATCTGATTTTACATGCTCCAGTTTTTCACTAAGTCTGAGAATTGATTATGTTTTTGCCATGTTCACGTGCTTGCAATTGTATTTTCTGATCCCTTTTGGCTCAAGGTCACTAAGGGATTTTTTTAAGATCTTTGAGTAGCTCCATGCCATGCTTTACTTTGCCATGTTCAGGTCCTGTAGCATATAGTTTTCATGCTCCAAAGTGTGCTACCTGATCTGAAAATCCAGACAAGTGTTAATTTCACTAAGTCTGAAATCTGTTCACCAAATGCAGTTTTGCCATGCTTGTTTGAACATGTTAATATATGAATTGGCCGTAGCTCAGTGTTCCTATTTTGTTAAGCATCATGAATGGATCCATGCCATGTATTTTGTTGCCATGTTTGAGTGCTGTAGCATGTTCATCTTGTTGCATTTAGATGGCTATGTGCTGTATATCGAAGACGGGTGCCATATTTGAATTGCTTGCTATTTCCAAACCGTAACTCCGACTCCGGAGTTCTTTATATCGTTTTCAAGCGATTTCATCTCACCTTTCCAGTGGTACACTTGGATTCCAAGTTGAGGCCAGGTTCATTCATTCCTTGTCAAATCTTGCATATGCATCGCATATCGCATCCCGCATAGCATACCATGCTTGCATCATGTTGTTTGAGTTGGCACGTGGTTGATTGTGTTCCGTTTGCTTGTTTGTCTTGTTTGGGTAGAGCCGGGAGACGAGTTCTCTAACGAGGAGCCCGTTGAGTTTGCTTTCGAGGATCCATTCAACTCGGACAACTTTGCAGGCAAGATGATCATACCCTTGAAATCACTACTATCTTTGCTTTGCTAGATGCTCGCTCTTTTGCTATGCCTATGCTACGATGCCTACCCCTTGATTATCATGCCTCCCAAATTGCCATGTCAAACCTCTAACCCACCATGTCCTAGCAAACCGTTGATTGGTTATGTTACCGCTTTGCTCAGCCCCTCTTATAGCGTTGCTAGTTGCAGGTGAAGATTGGAGACCGTTCCTTGTTGGAACACTATTTACTTGTTGGGATATCATTATATTATCTTATTATCTTAATGCATCTATATACTTGGTAAATGGTGGAAGGCTCGGCCTCTCGCCTAGTGTTCTGTTTCACTCTTGCCGCCCTAGTTTCCGTCATATCAGTGTTATGTTCCCGGATATTGTGTTCCTTACGCGGTTGGGTGATAATGGGAACCCCTTGATAGTTCGCCTTGATTAAAGCTTTTCCAGCAATGCCCAACCTTGGTTTTACCATTTGCCACCTAGCCTCTTTTTCCCTTAGATTTCCGGAGCCCGAGGGTCATCTTATTTAAACCCTCCCGGGCCAGTGCTCCTCTGAGTGTTGGTCCAAACTAGAGTCCTGTGCAGCGCCCCCTTGGGGACACTCGAGGTTTCGTTTTAGTTGTATGGAGCGCTCATCTGAGTGTGCCCTGAGAACGAGATATGTGCAGCTCCTATCGGGATTTGTCGGCACATTCGGGCGGTGTTGCTGGATTTGTTTTAACTTGTCGATGTGTCTTGTAGAACCGGGATACCAAGTCTGATCGGAACATCTCGGGAGAAGGTCTACTCCTTCGTTAACCGCGAGAGCTTGTCATGGGCTAAGTTGGGACTCCCCTGCAGGGATTTGAACTTTCGAAAGCCGTGCCTACGGTTATGGGCAGATGGGAATTTGTTAATGTCCGGTTGTAGATAACTTGAACCTTAACTTAACTAAAATGAATCAACCGTGTGAGTTACCGTGATGGTCTCTTGTCGGCGGAGTCAGGGAAGTGAACACGGTGTTGGAGTAATGCTTGTCGCAGGTTGTTCTCTAGTTATTCGTTCACGCTTTGCTATCTCTCCTCGCTCTCTTTTGCGAACAGGTTAGCCACCATATATGCTAGTCGCTTGCTGCAGCTCCACATATTTACCTTGCCTTACCTATAAGCTTAAATAGTCTTGATCACGAGGGTGCGAGATTGCTGAGTCCCTGTGGCTCACAGATTACTTCCAAACCAGAAGCAGGGCCTGATGATTCCGTTCCAAATGAAGCGCTTGAGCTCAAGTGGGAGTTCGACGAGGACTCACGCCGATACTATGTGTCTTTCCCCGATGATCAGTAGTGGTTCCCAGTTGGGGTGATCGGGACCGTGTCGCATGTTGGGTTTATCTTTTATTTTGGCGCCGTAGTCGGGCCATGAGTGATTGGTTGATGTAATGCTATTTATGTACTTTGATTGACGTGGCGAGTGTAAGCCAACTATGTTCCTCCCCTTTTATTATTTATATTACATGGGATGTTGTGAAGATTGCCTAACTTGCAACATTGCTTTCAAGGCGGTTATGTCTCTAAGTCGTGCCTCGACATGTGGGAGCTATAGCCGCATCGAGGGCATTACAAGTTGGTATCAGAGCCTTCCCTGACCTTAGGAGCCCCATTGCTTGATCATTTTTAGCAGCCGAGCTGAGTCTAGAAAAAAATGTTTTAAGTCATTTAGGAATTATATATCGGAGAGTTTAGGAATTCTTTTTACTCCCGAGTCTCCTCATCGCTCTGATAAGGCATCCTGACGTAGAGTTTTGACTCTTCTCTTCTCAAATTTCACACAGAAAAATTAGGATCACGCGAGTATGTTGGAATCGTTCTGATGGTTTTGTGACGAGAACATTGTTCTTGGTGCCTCCTGTCTTTAGGGGTTGTGGCAGTGTCCCGGGGAGTTGAGCTCCGAGGTGTTGTCGTCATAATTTTATCGTTGCAATTCTGGAATACCTGAGTTTAGTACGCAGACATTGAAAATCTCTTTTCTGCAGTTCATTGGTGAGATAACCTC
>NC_041384.1:391910882-391916473 GCF_002162155.2 Triticum dicoccoides
AACTTGTATAACGGATGCTTTTCGAAGGTTGAGGTAGATGGTTTCCGAAGTTTTTCTCGGTTATGTGTTGAAGGATGGATACAGCTGGATGTAGGAATTGCTAGATTTGGGTGAGATATTATGCTTCCCATGTATCCCCAACACCTGATTGCATAACCGGAAAGGTTCGGGAGTTTCATAGGTGGGAATTCTTGTAGCTCTAGTTCTTCTTCCACGAATATTTGGTTTGAGATTGGGATTTCTTACCGAGTATTCGTTCTTGATCCGTACCTTGTTGATTTATTCCTCTACCTAAATTCTAAGTGGCTTCTCAATTTATGGATATGTGACCATTTCAAGTGGAATGCATTCGTTCATTTTGTTCGGATGTGAAGACTATATGTTGCAATTTCATCCTGCTTGATTCAGCTTCATATTATCTGTTAATGTGCTAACGGTTGTCACCCTCTTCAGGATGGCTCCCGCTAAGAGCACCAATCAGAATCAGAATCAGATCCGCCACCACCTCCACCTCCTCCGGAGGCATGGCAAGCTGTGGTGGCCGCAACCAATGCAAACACGCAGTTGATCATGCAAATTCTTCAAGAGCGCAATCAAGTGAACCAAGGCAACCAAGGCAACAATCAGAATCACTTTGCTACACGCAACCAGTTCCTTGCTAACGGGCCAAAGAATTTCAGCAATTGTGTTGAGGCAACTAATGCTGACGATTGGCTCTTGGATCTGTGCAAGCATTTCGAGTGCAGTAATGTCAGGCCTGAGGACTTCGTCAAGTTCGCTTCCTTCCAACTCAAAGACCAAGCTGCAGAATGGTTCCAGCAGTACAAGGATTCCAGAGGAGGCCGTGTGATTACCTGGGATGAATTCTGTCAAGACTTCAAAGCTCATCATATTCCTCAGAGTGTGGTTGAAAGCAAGCGTGAGGAATTCCGCAACCTGAAGCAAGGCTCTTTGTCTGTCTATGACTACAACAAGTTGTTTCAGAAGCTTTCCCGCTTTGCTAAGAGGGATGTCCCTGACGAGAAGAGCATGATATACCAGTTCAGGGGTGGTCTCAAAGAAGAAATCCAGCTACTTCTTGTTCTCTTTGAGCCCTTGAGGTACGATGAGTTCTACAACATGGCATTGAAGCAAGAGGCCGCTCAACTGAGGTGTGATGCTTCCAAGAAGCGAGTCAGAGATGCTACTCCCTCTTCCTCTACTCAAGTGGCTTGGCTTCCTCCTCCTCCGTTCCGTCAGCCGTATCAGAAGAGCAAAGGTGGCAGTGGATCTTCCCACCCACCCAACCCTGGCTTTCAGAACAAGACTTCGTCTCAAGCTCCAAGATCGAGTGCTCCATATCACCGTCTGCTTTCAGAGGTCACATGCAACAAGTGCCAACAGAAGGGTCACTATGCCAACAAGTGCTTCAATCAGAGGCGTCTTCCCCCTCCTCCTCCTGTGAGATCGGCAAGTACAGCTGTGGTCAAGCATAACCCCAAGTACGCCAAGGTTAATATGGTGAATGCAGCTCAGGTAGAGGATTCGTCAGATATCATCATGGGTAACCTTCCTGTTAACGATATCCCTGCAAAAGTTCTTTTTAACACTGGTGCATCGCATTGTTTCATTTCCAAACCTTTTGCATCTAAGTATGAGTGTGATTATCAGTATCTGCAAAATTCCTTGCAAATCGTGTCACCGGGCAAGCAAATGACAGCTAATACCTGCGTCCCAAATGTTACTATCACGTTGGGCGACTACAAATTTCTAGCTTCTCCTATTGTTCTGGGCGACTCAGATATTGATCTTATTCTCGGAATGGATTGGCTTTCTAAGCACAAGGCGCATCTTGATTGTGCTGCCAAGCAGATTCAATTGACTCATTCGTCTGAGGATGTAATTGTCTTTGCCGCTCGTGATGATACCATCCGTCTGTTTTCTCTCAATGAGAAGGGTGAACTGGATGCTATCTCGCAAATCCCAGTCGTTTGCGAATATCAAGACGTCTTTCCAGAAGAGCTTCCAGGAATGCCTCCGCACCGGCCAATTGAATTCGTCATCGATCTTGAGCCTGGCACGGAACCTGTGTGCAAGAGTCCTTACAAGCTCGGACCTGAAGAGTTGAAGGAGCTGAAGAAACAACTCGATGTTCAAGAGAGAATGGGTCTCATCCGGCCTAGTTCTTCTCCATGGGGTTGTGGTGTTCTTTTTGTGAAGAAGAAGGATGGAACGGACCGACTTTGTGTTGATTACCGTCCATTGAACAAGAAGACCATCAAGAACAAATACCCACTTCCCAACATCAACAAGTTGTTCGAACAACTCAAAGGTGCCCAAGTATTCTCCAAGCTTGATCTCCGTATGGGTTATCATCAGATTCGAATCCGTGAGCAAGATATTCCCAAGACGGCTTTCAGGACAAGCTTTGGTTCATATGAATACATTGTCATGTCTTTTGGCCTCGTCAACGCTCCTCCGACGTTCTCTCGCATGATAAACTTCATCTTCAACGCCTACACCAATGACTTCGTTTTGGTCTATCTCGACAACATTCTGGTCTTTTCGAAGAACAAGGAAGATCATGCCAAGCACTTGCATTTGGTACTCGATAAGCTCAGGGAACACCAGTTCTACGCCAAGTTCTCCAAGTGCGAATTTTGGCTCGATGAGGTTCTTTATCTTGGTCATATCATCTCTGCCAAGGGCATTGCGGTGAATCCTGAGAAGGTGTCTGCAATTGTGAATTGGGAACCACCTCAGAACGTGAAGCAACTCCGTAGCTTCCTCGGTCTCGCAAGCTATTGTCGAAGATTCGTTGAAATTTTTTCTAAGATCGCGAAGCCTCTCTCAAATCTTCTCTAGAAGCACGTCAAGTACGTTTGGTCTCCGAAGTGTGACATTGCTTTCAACACTTTGAAAGAGAAATTGGTCACTGCTCCAGTTCTGACTCCTCCTGATGAATCCAAGCCGTACGAGGTCTTTTGCGATGCCTCTCTCCAAGGTCTTGGCGCAGTGTTGATGCAAGAGAAGAAAGTTGTGGCTTATACCTCTCGCAAGTTGAAGCCCAATGAGAATAACTACCACACTCATGACCTCAAGTTGGCGGCAGTTGTGCATGCTCTTTTGACTTGGAGACATCTATTATTAGGAAGAAAAGTGGACATCTTCACTGACCACAAGAGTCTCAAGTACATCTTCACTCAGCCTAATCTCAACCTCAGGCAGACTCGATGGGTCGAAATGATTCAAGAGTATAATCCGAGTATCGAGTATACTCCAGGCAAGGCCAATGTGATTGCCGACGCTTTGAGCAGGAAGGCTTATTGCAACAGTCTGATTCTCAAGCCTTATCAACCCGAGCTTTGTGAAGCATTCCGCAAACTTAATATGCTAGTTGTTCCTCAAGGTTTCCTCGCCAACCTTCAAGTCTCTCCTACCTTGGAAGACCAGATTCGCCAAGCCCAACTTCTTGATGCTATGGTGAAGAAGGTGAAGATTGGGATTGCCAAGAGTCAACCCAAGTACAAGTGCTACCGCCTTGATGACAAGGATACTCTTTTCTTCGAGGATCGTATTGTTGTGCCCAAAGGTGACCTTCGTAAAGTGATCATGAACGAGGCTCAAAATTCTCTCCTCTCCATCCACCCTGGGAGCACGAAGATGTATCAGGACCTCAAGCAGGCTTATTGGTGGACTCGAATGAAGCGCGAGATTGCTCAGTTCGTGAATGAATGTGATGTCTGCAGAAGAGTGAAGGCAGAACACCAAAGGCCAGCTGGTCTCCTCCAACCTCTTGCCATTCCAGAATGGAAGTTTGACCACATTGAGATGGACTTCGTGACTGGGTTTCCAAAGTCCAAGCGTGGCAATGATGCTATATTCATTGGCATCGACAAACTAACTAAAGTGGCTCACTTTCTGCCTATCAAAGAGTCAATCATTGCAGCTCAATTGGCGGAACTCTATACCTCTCGAATTGTCTCTCTGCACGGTATTCCACAAGTGATCTCTTCAGACCGTGGCAACATCTTTACCTCCAAGTTTTGGGATTCTTTTCAGAAGGCCATGGGCACCAACATCCGCTTCAGTACAACTTTCCATCCTCAAACTAGCGGTCAAGTCGAGCGTGTCAACCAGATTCTTGAAGATATGCTCAGGGCTTGTGTGATCTCCTTCGGCATGAAGTGGGAGGATTGTCTTCCATATGCTGAATTCTCCTACAACAACAGTTTTCAAGCAAGTTCGGGCAAGGCCCCATTTGAAATTCTGTATGGTAGGAAGTGCCGTACCCTCTCAACTAGTCTGAAACCGGTGAACGCCAGCTTTTGGGTAATGACTTAATCACAGAGGCAGAGGAAATGTGCAAAGTCATTCGAGATAACCTCAAACCAGCCCAATCCCGCCAGAAGAGCTACTATGATAGTAAGCACCGTGATTTAGCTTTCGAGATCGGAGATCATGTTTACCTCCGCGTCTCTCCAATGAAAGGTACTCGTCGCTTCGGTATCAAACGGAAGCTTGCCCCTAGATACGTGGGACCTTTCAAGATTGTCAGCAAGGGAGGCGATCTCGCCTATCAACTCGAGCTTCCTTCAAACTTTGCAAATGTGCATGACGTGTTCCATGTCTCTCAGCTTCGAAAGTGCTTCAAGACTCCTGACCGCAATGTCAACTTCGAGGACATTGAGCTCCAAGAAGATCTCTCTTATCATGAGCACCCCATTGCTATTCTTGAAGAGACTGAACGCAAGACTCGCAACAAGTCAATCAAATTCCTCAAAGTCAAGTGGTCACACCATTCTGACCGTGAAGCTACCTGGGAACGCGAGGATCACCTCTGTTCTGAGTACCCGGCGTTCTTTCAGTCCTAGATCTCGGGACGAGATCCTCTCGTAGTGGTGGAGTGTTGTAACACCCCGGATATGGTTTTCCCAAATATGTAATCCAACTCTTGCCGTTTCCGACGTTAAGTTATTTTATTTTCTCGGGTTCAGGTTTTTATCTCCGTGTGTTGTTGTCGTTGTCATGCATCTCATATCATGTCATCATGTGCATTGCATTCACATACATGTTCGTCTCATGCATTCGAGCATTTTCCCCGTTGTCCGTTTTGCATTCCGGTGCTCCGTTCTCCTCCGGTGGTCATTTCTACCTTTCTTTTGTGTGGTGGGATTAAACATTTCTGGGACCGAGACTTGCCAAGCGGCCTTGGTTTACTACCGGTAGACCGCGTGTAAAGTTTCGTACCATTTGGACTTCGTTTGATGCTCCAACGGTTAACCGAGGGACCGAGAAGGCCTCGTGTGTGTTGCAGCCCAACACCCCTCCAAGTTGGCCCAAAACCCACCAAAATCCTCTCCATCACCTAGAGCGTTCGATCACGATCGCGTGGCCGAAAACCGCACCTCATTTGGAATCTCCTAGCTCCTCTTATGCCTATATATAGCCCCCCTCCGAGATCCACGTTTCTTCTTCTCCCCCAAACCCTAAAATCGTCTCCTCCATGCACCGGACATGTCCGCCGCGCCGGACACCTCGTCCGCCGCTGCCCGCGGCCACTGAGGGGCCGCCACGTGGCAAGCTCCGCCCACCGCCGCCGCAGCCTGCTC
>NC_041384.1:391916818-391962852 GCF_002162155.2 Triticum dicoccoides
CCGACCTCGCCCGCGCTGGCCATCGCCTCGGCGCGCCACCGCGCCGGCCGGTGTGCCGACGACGCCGCCCGGCGCCGCAAGCCGCCGCCGATCGCCGCCTCGACTCCGGCCTCCTCCTCCCTGCCGACCGGCCTCGCCTCCCCGCCCAGATCCGGCCGCCCCGACGTCTCCGGCGAGTTCTTCCTCAACGCCGGTGAGAAATCCGTCCATCCTCGTAAAGCGTGCAGACTGGATCTAGATCTGAGAATAGATCGGGTTGACTTTTTGCCCGAAACACTAATTATTTTGCTATGTTCATCGCATTGTAACTTTACATCCGTAGCTCTGTTTTGGGCATATAGCATATCAAAATGTTCGTCTCAGACAGGACATCATTTCATCTCATTGCATCATTTTCATTTGAGTTCATCTTGATACCCGAAATGCTGTTAGTAGAATGCTATTTAAGTTAATTGTCAGATCTGCTGCTCCAATTAGACATTTGTCATTTTTGCCATGATTATTGTGTGCATGATATGCCCCTGAGCTCTACATGAGTTTTGTTATATGTTTTGTCATCTATCCAGAGGTGCAATCCATGTATTTTTGTGATGTGTGTGGTGACTAGCACAAGCTTGCAAAGTGGTGCATTCGTTAATGCTGATTTCAGGGACTTAGCAATTCCACTAAGTCCTTGATCTGTTTATCTCAATATGCCATATGGTCATGTTGTTTCCTAATGATCCGTGCCTCTTTTGAGGATGATCAGTAAGGATGTTTTGTTAATCTTGTAGTGCTCTATCCATCCATGTCTTTGTTTGCAATTATGGAGCATCCTAGATTGAGTCAATCGAGCTCTACTTTTGTCATTTCGTGAATCTGGGCAGATTATCTACTTGTTAGCGATTTTGCCGAGGATGTTGTAGTTGATCCGTGCATGCTATGTTATTGTTCTTGCCATGTCTAGCTTGTATAATGTGTATTCTTGATGGGTGTATGCTTAGATTGTCATGACTTTCTCTGTAGTGAGTGCATCGAGCTCGTAAACATGCCTACTTGATATCTGATTTTGCATGCTCCAGTTTTTCACTAAGTCTGAGAACTAATTATGTTTTTGCCATGTTCACGTGCTTGCAATTGTATTTTCTGATCCCTTTTGGCTCAAGGTCACTATGGGATTTTTGTTAAGCTCTTTGATTAGCTCCATGCCATGCTTTACTTTGCCATATTCAGGTCCTGTAGCATATAGTTTTCATGCTCCAAAGTGTGCTACTTGATCTGAAATTCCAGACAAGTGTTAATTTCACCAAGTCTGAAATCTGTTTACCAAATGCATTTTTGCCATGCTTGTTTGAACCTGTTAATTGATGAATTGGCCATAGCTCAGTGTTCCTCTTTTGTTAAGCATCATGAATGGATCCCTACCATGTATTTTGTTGCCATGTTTGAGTGATGTAGCATGTCATCTTGTTGCATTTAGATGGCTACGTGCTGTATATCGCAGACCGGTGCCATATTTGAATTGCTTGCCATTTCCAAACCGTAACTCCGATTCCAGAGTTCTTTATATCGTTTTCAAGCGATTTCATCTCACCTTTCCAGTGGCACACTTGGATTTCCATGTTGAGGCCAGGTTCATTCATTCCTTGTCAAATCTTGCATATGCATCGCATATCGCATCCCGCATAGCATACCATGCTTGCATCATGTTGTTTGAGTTGGCACGTGGTTGATTGTGTTCCGTTTGCTTGTTTGTCTTGTTTGGGTAGAGCCAGGAGATGAGTTCGCTAACAAGGAGCCCGTTGAGTTTGCTTTCGAGGACCCAGTCAACTCTGACAACTTTGCAGGCAAGATGATCATACCCTCAAAATCACTACTGTCTTTGCTTTGCTAGATGCTCGCTCTTTTGCTATGCCTATGCTATGATGCCTACCCCTTGCTTATCATGCCTCCCAAATTGCCATGTCAAACCTCTAACCCACCATGTCCTAGCAAACCGTTGATTGGCAATGCTACCGCTTTGCTCAGCCCCTCTTATAGCATTGCTAGTTGCAGGTGAAGATTGGAGACCGTTCCTTGTTGGAACACTATTTACTTGTTGGGATATCATAATATTATATTGTTATCTTAATGCATCTATATACTTGGTAAAGGGTGGAAGGCTCGGCCTCTCGCCTAGTGTTTTGTTCTACTCTTGCCGCCCTATTTTCCGTCATATCGGTGTTATGTTCCCGGATTTTGCGTTCCTTACGCGGTTGGGTGATAGTGGGAACCCCTTGATAGTTCGCCTTGATTAAAGCTTTTCCAGCAATGCCCAACCTTGGTTTTACCATTTGCCACCTAGCCTCTTTTTCCCTTGGGTTTCCGGAGCCCGAGGGTCATCTTATTTAAACCCCCCGGGCCAGTGCTCCTCTGAGTGTTGGTCCAAACTAGAGTCCTGTGCAGCGCCCCCTCGGGGAAACTCGAGGTTTGGTTTTAGTTGTATGGAGCGCTCATCTGAGTGTGCCCTAAGAACGAGATATGTGCAGCTCCTATCGGGATTTGTCGGCACATTTGGGCGGTGTTGCTAGATTTGTTTTAACTTGTCGAAGTGTCTTGTAGAACCGGGATACCGAGTCTGATCGGAATGTATCGGGAGAAGGTCTATTCCTTCGTTGACCGTGAGAGCTTGTCATGGGCTAAGTTGGGACTCCCCTGCAGGGATTTGAACTTTCGAAAGCCGTGCCCGCGGTTATGGGCAGATGGGAATTTGTTAATGTCTGGTTGTAGATAACTTGAACCTTAACTTAACTAAAATGAATCAACCGTGTGAGTTACCGTGATGGTCTCTTCTCGGCGGAGTCCGAAAAGTGAACACGGTGTTGGAGTAATGCTTGTCGCAGGTTGTTCTCTAGTTATTCGTTCGCGCTTTGCTATCTCTCGTCGCTCTCTTTTGCGAACAGGTTAGCCACCATATATGCTAGTCGCTTGCTGCAGCTCCACATATTTACCTTGCCTTACCTATAAGCTTAAATAGTATTGATCGCGAGGTTGCGAGATTGCTGAGTCCCTATGGCTCACAGATTACTTCCAAACCAGAAGCAGGGCCTAATGATTCTGTTCCAGATGACGCGCTTGAGCTCAAGTGGGAGTTCGACGAGGACTCACGCCGATACTACGTGTCTTTCCCTGATGATCAGTAGTGGTGCCCAGTTGGGGTGATCGGGACCGTGTCGCATGTTGGGTTTATCTTTTATTTTGCCGCTGTAGTCAGGCCATTAGTGATTGGTTGATGTAATGCTATTTATGTACTTTGATTGACGTGGCGAGTGTAAGCCAACTATGTTCCTCCCCTTTTATTATCTATATTACATGGGATGTTGTGAAGATTGCCTAACTTGCGACATTGCTTTCAATGCGGTTATGTCTCTAAGTCATGCCTCGACACGTGGGAGCTATAGCCGCATCGAGGGCGTTACAGGACACTATGCTTGCTCGAATGTTACACACACCGTTCAAAGGGTGTTATTTATGGTGGCATTTATGCTTCCCGTCTCGCTAGACAATTTGAGATTGCTATTAGACATGAGGAGGAAGAGGAGAGGTTGCTACCTACTAAATATTTAGGTTATGATAGCATGGTGGGACATCATTTTACTGATAATGATAAGCACATGCGACTTCGTTACAACTTAGTATTTAGTCAGGGGACACGTGAGATTATTACTTTGTGTGCACCTTATTTGTTTGACCTCTATCCAGGCCAGTACAATATTATGCCTGAGGACACCTATGCAAACTGGGGTCTGACACAAGCCCCAGCCCAGAGCCATATCAGGAGCCTGTTTATCAGTGGGAGCCACAGGCACTCGTCGGTCAGTGGAACCCCTAGGACCCCCTGATACGTCTCCAATGTATCTATAATTTTTGATTGTTCCATGCTATTATATTATCATTCTTGGATGTTTACAATCATTTTATATCAACTTTATATCATTTTTTGGGACTAGCCTATTAACATAGTGCCCAGTGCCACTTGTTGTTTTTTGCTTATTTTTTACTTCACATAATATCAGTACCAAACGGAGTCCAAACGCAACGGAACTTTTTGGAGATTTGTTTGGACCAGAAGACACCTTGGGGGCCAAGAAAGCACCAGAGGGAATCCTCGTGGGGACCATAAGACACCTGGGCGCGCTAGGAGGCTCAGGCGCGCCCAGGTGGGGTGTGGGCCCCAAGGAGGTCTCCTGCATCACCTCTTCACCCTATAAATTCCCAAATATTCCAGAAACCCTAGGGGAGTCGACGAAGACAATTCCAGCCACCGTAAGTTCTAGAACCATGAGATCCAATCTAACACCATCACGGAGGGGTTCATCATCCTCATTGGTGCCTCTCCGATGATGCGTGAGTAGTCCACCATAGACCTAAGGGTCCGTAGGAAGTAGCTAGATGGCTTCTTCTCTCTTTTTTGATTCTCAATACAATGGTCTCTTGGATATCTATTTGATGTAACTCATTTTGTGGTGTTTTTGTTGGGATCCGATGAACTTTGAGTTTATGATCAGATCTATATCCATAAATATTATTTGAGTCTTCTTTGATCTCTTATATGCATGCTTATTTGTAGCCTCGTATTTCTTCTTCGAATCTTTGGTTTAGTTCAGCCAACTAGATCAATTTTTCTTGCCATGGGAAGAGGTGCTTTGTGATGGGTTCGATCTTGCGGTGTCCTCTCCCAGTGACAGAAGGGGCAACGAGGCACACATGTATCATTGCTATTAAGGATAACAAGATGGGGTCTATTCCTACATGAATAGATCTTCTCTACATCATGTCATCGTTCTTATTGCATTACTCTTGTTTCTCCATGAACTTGATACACTAGATGCATGCTGGATAGCGGTTGATCTGTGGAGTAGTAGTAGTAGATGCAGGCAGGAGGCGGTCTACTAATCTTGGACGTGATGCTTATATATTGATCATTGCCTTGGATATTGTCATAATTATTCGATCTTCTATCAAGTGCCCAATAGTAATTTGTTTACCCACCGTATGCTATTTTCTTGAGAGAAGTCACTAGTGAAATCTACGCCCCCCGGGGTCTATCTTTTATCATATTGCTTTCAGATCTATTTTTATTCGCATTTCTTTTCAGATATATTATTCTAAAAACCCAAAAATACATTGCTGCACTTTTTATTTATTTATTTTATTTCATGTTTTTGCAAGATCTATTTATCCCAAATCATACAAACCGATCTATCTTTTTACGGAGGAGGGATTGACAACCCCTCTTTCGCGTTGGGTTGTGAGGATTTGTTCTTTGTGTGCAGGTACCGTTTACATAGTGTTGCTTGGTTCTTCTACTGGATTGGTACCTTGGTTTCATAACTGAGGGCAATACCTACCGTAGCTATACTGCATCATCCCTTCCTCTTTGGGGAAATACCGACACAATATCAAGCCGCATCACCCCCGTACTATCCAGGGGAGGGTTACTTCGAGCCGTGGCCATAGACCAACTTAGGCCAAAAGCCTAAGCTTGGGGGAGTACGTATTTCTCACCAACATTACATTCATGTATCACACATTTATTCCATTTGTCGGTGTTCATCCTTTTTCATTGTATAATCCATGTTAGTTTTATTTTACTTTCTTCTAGTGTGTTTGATTTTTTTACAAAAATCCAAAAATATTTCTCTTTTGTTTTCAATTTCTCTTTCTAGTTTTATTTTTTAGTAGTTTGTAATATTAAAAGAAAACCCAAAAATATTTACTGTTCTTATTTTGCTTGTTGGGAGCTTTCCCGTGTATATAGCTTTTCTCGTTCTTTCTTTCATTTTACTTTATTCAGAAAAACAAAAACTCGAAAACATTTTAGTGTGTTTCTTTGAAATTCTTTTAGTTTTCTTTGGGTCATCGTAAGGAGAGGTCCACGATGATAATGTTGAGTGGCTCTCATATGCATTATTGTTGATCTAGCGGAGAGCCCATATTACCTTGTCTTCTCCTTTGAATAAATGTTTGCAGATTTCAGCTTAGTCCACGACACATGCACTCTTATTATTATTCACATCATTCGGTCGCACAAGTGAAAGGAAATAATGAGGAAATTTGATGAGCTAATTCAGGTGGAGAAAAGCTGGTATGAACTCGACATGTCTTGTTTTTGTAAATATGTTTAGCTCATCGTTCTTGATTCTGCCTATTATGAAAGAAACATGTTTGCAGTGACAATTAGAGATCATAGCTACCCATGCCATGCTTAAATATCTAGGAGTGTATAATGGTTTATTTTGTGTGGCAACATGCATTTAAAATGGTTATGATGATAGGATGGTATATCCTCCTCTGAATGATTCAAGTGGCTTGACTTGGCACATGTTCATGCATGTAGTTGAATCAAAAACCAACATAGCCTCCATGATATTTTTGTTCATGGTGATTTATATCCTACTCATGCTTGTATTCAATTTTGATTAATCTTAGTGCATGTTTATGACCGTTGTCGCTCTCTGGTTGGTCGCTCCTCAATCTATTTGCTAGCCTTCACTTGTCCTAAGCGGGAATACTGCTTGTACATCCACTTCCTTAAAACCCAAAGTTATTCCATATGAGTCCACCATATCTACCTATATGCGGTAATTACTTGCCGTTCCAAGTAAATTTGCATGTGCCAAACTCTAAATCTTCAAATAACAATCTATTTTGTATGCCCGAATCGCTCATGAAGTGACAGGGGGCAATCAGTATCTTCCATGCTAGGTGGGTTATTCTCACGACGAGTGTTTATTCGCTTGTCATTCATGAGAAAGTGGCTGGTAATTGGGATGCCTAGTCCTATGAGCAAAATTAAAATAGAATAATGAAACTAAACTCCCCCGGATTGTTGTTGGTATGGAGGGCACCTGAGGATTCGTCTAGCCATGGCTTGTGTTTGTTGGTGGAGGGGGAGTAAAACTTTACCTTTCTGTGTGGGAACCGCCTATAATATATCTAGCAAGGAAGATGGTAAAATTCTCGGTCGCTACGTTGACAATGAAAGCATACCTCCCAAAATTATTCATCTCCGTTTTAAAAGCTTCGAGCTCTGGCACCTCTGCAAATCCTTGCTTCCCTCTACGAAGGGCCTATGTATTTACTTTATTGTTGAGTCATCATCTTCTCATTAAAGCACTAGCTGGAGAGCACTATTATCATTTTTATGCTTTGTGTTTAGTTGATGTTGAATACACTAGTACAACGAGGTGCTATACAAACGGTTTTTAACCCCTTTCTGCGACGGCATTAGGAACCGTTGCCAAGTGAGTGACTGCGATGGGGGGGGGGGGTCCTTCCCACACGACCCAGAAACCGTCGGGGATATGGAGCCATGATCCAGAGGCCTTGCAAAATATAATCGTGTGCGATGCAACACACACTAAATTCTTTCGCACGTGTGGGATCGGTGATTAAATGTTTCTAATGTTGCAGTGAAACCAAATGGTGTGTCGTAATGGGCCATTTGGGAAACAGTATGTAAGGCACATGGGCCAACATATGAACTGTGTGCGATATGTGCCCCATCGCACATGAGTTTTCCGCGGAACCCATCTGCCATGCAATACTCCATCACACACGTTTCCCAACAATTATCGTGTGCGATAATGTTCTATCTCAAACTGTTCAAGAGCCCCTTCGCACACATACAAGTGTTGTAGACCGTTTGTGATTTGTTGTGTATCACCAACGGTTGCCATATGAGTGACGTGTGCTTTTCATTTGGGATCCCACATGTTTCCTGAAAAATTTACGACTGGGATTGTATTTTACATTGTGCACGGTTTACTCCGAGCTCTCGTGTGCGATAATGTGATATCACAAATGGTTCCGGAGCCCCTACACACATAGTAGTGTTGCAAATCATTTGCGATCTGTTGTGTATCACCGACGGTTCCGCTACGATTGACGTGTGCTTTCCAATGTGGATCGCACACACACATTTAGTTGAAGCGTGTGCGGAGCAATTGCCAGGTTAAAACAAAAATATCCCATTTTGAATTGGCATGCAAAAAGAAAATTTGCCACAATATTCAATTGAACAAATAGTGTCCACAGGAAGAACATTCATCAGATTTCGCAACAATTACAATTGAACATTTGGTAGATAAATTCCAATGATTTGTCGACACATATATGCATTACATAATTAATCATAGTGTACGAAATACGAAGACCTCATCAGATGGAAAACAATGGATCCATGCGTATATGTTTAGTGGCTAACTGTTACTCGATGTTTCAGGAGAAGGCATGCTGAAATCTTCATTATCACCAATGGGATAGTGATTCAGGAAGAAGTCGCTGATAAATCTCCAAACCATCAGCAATTCACCAGTGGGGAGCGGTTCGGGGGTCCTCGGTTCTAAGATGAGCTGCAGTATTTTTAAGATCAGAATGTGCCATATGAGTGGAGTAGAAGATATTAATTAATATAGACTTACTGGTACTAATTCGCGAGCATCTTCACAACTATCAGTAGATTTGAAGATGGAGATCATGTGTCTGCAAACATAGTATCCACAAAGGTTGGTCCCTGCTTCTTGCTGAGGACACTGATTTTTTGTATAGAATTAGTCATGTATTTTTCCTCTTAGGAACAACCCACTGGTACAGCGAGGTGCTATACAAACGGTTTTTAACCCCTTTCCGCGACGGCGTTCAGAATCGTCGCCTAGTGAGTGACTACGATAGGGGGTCCTTCCCATGCGACCCAGAAACTATTGGGGATTGGCCCTCGAGGCAAACAGGATGGGGCAAAATGAGCTTATGTGCGATTGGGCGAGGCATCAAAACCCAATCGTTTCCATTCGTATGTAAATCCCACATGGTGAATCCCAGAAAATCATTTCCGTTCGTATGTATATCACACAGTTTTTGTGTGTGGAAACGTTTGTGCAAGGTGGCCTAACGCAAACAGTTCTATGCCGGAAGCCGTGTGTGATTGTTAGTTCATCGAACACACCTACTTTCTAGAAACCGTGTGGGTTATTTGAGTTCATCGCCCACGGTGCTGTCTGAGTAACTGTTTGCTTTATTCAACTCCATCACACACGATTTGATGAAGAAAACTCTGTGGCATTAGGCTATCCATCACAAGCGCTTTTACTGCTAGAACCATTTGCAAAGCTCCATGACCCAGTTAGCAGGTTTATTAGTTTACAATTAATAATTCTAGTATTAGGCAAATTCACATTTCATATCGAATAGTTGTTTGCCAGTTTCATATCAGGCACATAAATATAGTTTTAACATCACAGTATGATAGCTGCCTAAAAACAGCACAATACATCATATAACTAGCTTCATAAGAACAATATTAGAACAATGTATTAATTTCCCTAATCAAGATCATCCTTGCTCGTCTTATCCACCTCTTCTTTCAGTTCAGTAAGAACCTGTTTTGCACTGGCCAATGGGGAAAGTGCCTCCTCGTTCGCCAACACCATCTTAGCAAAGTCCGATTTAAAAATTCTGAGCTCATTCTCCACCTTACTCTTTTTATCCCACATCTTCAAATATTCTTCAGCATTGACAACACTTTCTCTAAGCCTACCTCTGTTCTCTTCCTCATACATGCTCTAGAGCTTTGCTAGGCACATCTTCAAAGACTGTGGCCACTCTTGATCAACTCACTCCAAGTAAGAACACTTCCATTCATCCTATAATATTTAAAAATACATCAGTACCAATTGTAGGGGAAGTGGGTTTATAGAAACATAGAAAATCACCAATACTTATTTTGAAAAACTGAAGAAACAGGTTAATTATGACATATCTTCTCAAAAATATCAATGTGCAAATGAATTAATAGCTACTGAGACAACAACCAAATTCTGAAACATCAGAAGCTATAATTAACTACAACAATGCTACAAGTTCTTACTCATGTACTATAAATAACAAATTGAACATTTTACGAAGAAGCTAAATATAACTACAACCGCATAGCCAAAACCGGTGCAAAGACAATTGTTGCTACATTTTGCACCGGTGCCCTGCACTGGCCAGCCGATGCAGTGGAAAAAAATCAGGGACCCGGACTCCGGAGCACCTAGTTGCTCCGAGGCCCAGCTTTTAGATACTAGGTACAAACTGTGACACTGTCTTAGGATGCGTTTGGTTGAAGGTGTGGTATGAATGGGTTGGGATCGTGACATTGTCTGAATCACATCTAACAAATGATTTGTAACAACGAAAGAGGGGACAACCTTCTCTGCACATGCCAGAAACTTCCTCCCACTGTCCACAGATTCAAATGCAACTAGCTTCACGCATGCAGATTGATGGTGACAACAAGCAGACAGATCTTCAGCCATCCCGCTCCATGCATTGCGACTGATGGTCCTAGGGAGCTACAAGAGGAAGAAATGACTCAAATCAACCGTCGAGTTAAAATCCTTCATTCCAAGTCATAGCCCAAGAGAGAGCAGAGAGCCATACCCGGGTGGTGAAGGAATCGTCGGAGGAGGAGGATTCCCTGGAGAGGTCATTGAAGAAGACCATGGCGACCCCGGCGGTAGGATGCGAGACGGCAAGAGCGAGGAAGAAAGTGAGGAAACGGCTATAGCTTAGGAACGAAGGAAGGAAGGAGGAAACAGGGGAAATGTGACTTGTGGTCGGGGAGAAAAGGGGGTGGGGAAGGGGGCGGGGTAGATATTTCGGCGGTAGGCCAAAAATTTCGAAATGTGGAGGGAAACTTTGCGCGCGGTGCCGCCGGACACCATTCACTTTGAACGATTGTGTGCATCACAAATGATTCTTCTGCTTTACACGCATGGGATGAGTTTGATAATTCAAATTTTGGTGGAAATTTCCCCGGGTACTGTCCTCATCCACGTCATTGCATAATTTAACATCGCTTGCTAGTTTGGGCACACAAAATAGCGTACAGCTCACAGGCCACACTTCCTGAATCGAGCAATTTTAGTAATTAAACAGAGCCAGTTGATCTAAACATTGCTCTAACAAAAGACCAGCATTGAAAACAAAGCCTAAGTACACATAATTTTAGCAAAGCCGCTGCCGCACCGGCCTATGCATTGCTGGTGTAAGATGAGACATCGATGAATCATCTTGGCGACATGCCACCATCGGTGGACTCCGTGTCCCCCCTGCTGAAGTCGTTAGTGTCCTCATCCTCAACGCCGCCCTAGAGGTTGTAGTACTCGTAGTAGTGGCTGCGCCGGAGCTCGCACTGGTACTCCACCGCCGATTCCTTGACGGACAGACTCTTCTCTACCTCAACCTCGGCCATGCGCAACTCATCCTCCCAGTGCTCCTCGATTTCTGCCGCCTCCTGCATCTCTGGCTCCCGCCCAGCGATCTCATGAGGAAGTAAATGCTCCATGGCCGCCGTCGCCTTTTCGGACATGGGTTGCATGATAGATTCCGAGGTGTCCTGGAATATCTTGGCGTGTGCGTCCTCCATCTTCACGTGGATGGCCTCGATCCGGGCCAGGGCGACATCGGCGACACGGACGACAGCTTGGGTGCTCCCGGTGTTTGCAGCCGCCTTCGCAGCAGCAGCCGTCTCGGTTGCTGCAGCTGCCCCGTCGGCTACTACACACGCCCTCTCGGCCGATGTGGCCATGCTCAATGCGGATGCGGCGACACTCTTGGCGTTGGCGGCCGTGCTCTCGGCGCAAGTGGTGGCGCTCGGGGCAGACGCGGCCACCGTACGAGCCTTCACGAAGCGTTTCCACGGCGTCGCAAGAAGGGGGTGCAGGAATGGGGATCGAGATTCGTGGATTCAGGGGTTGCCAACACTGGAGCAGACGAGCCGGCGAAGCTTAAGGAGGAAGACTTAAATAGACCCAGGAATTTTCATTGCAAAAGGTTCCTACAAAAAACTATGTGTGATGTTGTTGATATTTTTTATTAGCTGTGAAAGATGAATTTGGAGTAAAGTGGCAACGGTTGGTGTTTTAAATGTACGAGAATAATTGTAGTACTAATACAACTATCATGCGAAAACATGGAAAATTTCAGGGGTCATTTGACCTTTTAAAGACATTTAAGTGATTTTCTAGCCATTTAATGATCGTAATTCAAATTTGAACTACATGTACATGCAACAGCTAACCATAACGGTTAGATAAGTCATTTTTTGTGTACTTGTGTGCGAGTTATTTCCATGTGCAGTAAATTGGAAGGAATTTTCAAATATATTGGTCTCATAGCTATGACATAATTAAGCATGGAGTGCCATGGCATTTAAATTCCAAAAATTAAAAAAAGATCAAAACTACATGAAACCTTGCTTGATGTAATGTCATGCCACCAAGATGATGTGGTAAAAAATTTGGCATGTTTGACGAACGTTTGGCACACACCCCTCACAAACTGAAGAAACTCACTAGAAGGCTTGTGGTTCCGTGAGGGAACAACGCATGTTTGATGACGGACGGGCGATAGCTTCCTCTTAAGGGCTTCAAAAAATTTCTATAGTTAACATGCACTAATACAACATGTAACTCAAGCTTACGAACTGTACAAAATGCCCATGGATTAATTGTTCATCAAATTTAGACAAAACCCAGATTGAACATGGCAATAACATCTAACCCAACCACTCTTTTTCGCAGTCACAAACAAATGGATTTATGATCCATAAAATCAACATCATGTGCAAAAAAATATTGGAGGATGACTACTAGTTGTTGTAAATAGAAGCCGAGCACGTTCAGAAGGCCATTTGTCCACCTGAAACTTCTTTTTTTCCTGTTCAACATGTCCGTCCATGAGAAATCTCTTGTTGAAAAATTTAAGCCTCATGGACAATAGTAACCTCGCATTCAACAGGAAGAATGCGACAAAGCTTCTTTTGCCTGGTTGGATGCATATCCTTCCATCGTTATTGTCCTCAAACGAATGCCATGAGAACTGAGAAAATCCTGGTGCTTATTACGCCACCAGTTGGTTATATGTTTTTCTCCATGTGTTAGTGCCTAAGTAGACATGAAGATTGAAAGCAGTTAAGGTCTGAAAAAGAGTATGCCGAAAGAGCGACAACTGAATGGTTAATTCTAGTACAATATATACGTGCTTTCAATGTGCATGAAATCATCACCTTTATATATAAATTCTCCAGACATCGAAAGCATCGCAACAAGCCAATAATCATGTTCAGATCACAACTAAACATTCCGATATATAAGATCTTTACAGAATCCAGCATCATTGATAGGCTATCCATGGACGAACTCTTCATTGAGCATATAACATAATATTAGTACCCAAAGTATGCTCCAAGATGATATAAAACATATGCGCACAAATGAAAAATGTAGCTTATGATTACAAATGTGTAGATCATAATATACGGTACCTGAAAAAGTGAGGATCCAAACACCAACTTGTTGTGATCATTAAATGGATCACTAATTACACCCAAGGTCTCCAGTTTGGGCGCAGAGACGATAGTTATTTGCGAAAGTTTATAACAATAATGAAGGAGCAACCTTTGAAGTGAAGGGGCATCTTTGATGCTGAGCTGTTGTCGTTCAAAAAAATTCCAATGCTTTTAAGGTGAGGCGACTTTATTTGGATACAACTAATAGGGATTTCTATTCCCAAAACAATCAGCAAGCGCTCCAGGAAGGGCAACTTGAGTGGATGGTGTTGTGTAGTGAGGCCTCCGACAGATAAACCACCACAAGCGAATGTTTTTTAGCAATGGGAGTCGAAGCATTTGTACCAGATCATCTAGTAGATGGCACCAGGCGAAGGTGGCAGTGTGGAGAGAGAGAGGAGGAAAACCACGAGATGGACAATGGTGGTGTCGGCATAAATTCTTGGTGTTCGGTTCGTGGTATGAAACTTTCGTGGTAATGGTAGAGCTCAAACTGCTGGAGTTTTTCGAATTCAGGGGATGTCAGCCAAGCGTTCACCATGCAGGGTATGGACAGCAGGTAGCGTGTCGGGATGCAGAGGCGTTGAACGGGGCCTTGCTGGTGAGAGGAGATGATGGCTCTAAGGAGATCAAATTTAGGAAGGACAAATATCTGATGACAACCGAGATTGAGGGGCGCGATGCGCCATAGAGGGCGCCACTAATTTGAGAGGACTTGTGTGCGGTAGCAATCCTTGGTGGGGAGAATCGAGATGATCTCCCCAAGGATGTCGCCTGGGAGATCGCTGATGTAGTCTACTGGAGCTTCTACGGGTTCCTCAGATCCGGGTGGGGGAGGGGCTCGCCGCTTCTCCCCGCGCTGCCAGGTGCGGGATCTACAACTGGCGTCGCCAGTGGCGGGAGCTTCATCTTCTTGGCGCTAGGGCCAGCCGACTCCATTTTCCTTGCGGGCGTCGCGCCGAGCTCACAGGTTTGAGCAGAGTAGCCAGAGACAAGCCTAGTGGTAGCGCGAGTGGGGAAGAAGGGGGGTTGGGGTTTTCTGTAGGAGTGGAAGAAGAGTAGCAGGTATTTTCTGTATGAGTGAGGAAGAAGGTGAGCGTGGGTTTTTGTAGGAGTGAGGAAGATGGGGATCGGGGGGAATTGTGGGGCGACGGAAGTGGGAGAGTCCAGTGAGCTGCGGTATAGGTGGAAGCGAGGAGGAAGGAGGTTTTTTCTAGGATCGCCCCCTCTTCAAGAAATATGGGTTTCTCCTCTCAAAAATGGGCTTTAAGATGGATAGGATTTTGTATCAGCCCAGTCAGCTACCCGTGTTTCGTACTGGAGGGCCTTAATACTAGAGGCAGCCTATTAGAGACACTCTCCAGCTCTCCAGCTTATTGCCCATTCGAAAGAAAATAAGAGATGCCTCCAGCTTAATTATGGCTCCTCATCGGTAACATTTTTCATCTTGAAAAAAAGTTATAGCTCCTTTTCGGGGCGGCTTGGCGTCCACCAAATTAGAGGATGGTGTACTGCATGCAGACACTCACACTGGTCGTAGCACGGCAAAATGAGGGGTCAAATAACATGCCCACAATATACATATATTAACAGCGATTGTGGGGGATTAAATCATGTACAAGCCAAATTCCCCTCCATTCCTCTCCAAACCCCTTGGGAGGACGTTGAACCGAACAAGGCCTAAGACTAACCACAGTGGGAGTAACTTAATTCCATACGGTATCATAATATGATACTCAACCCTCTCTTTCTTCATTTAATTCTATGCCACCTCACCAAATTTGCCTAGTTGGCATGCATGATACTACTAATGATATTCCCATTACAACCAACCTAGTAGAATTAATATAACTAATCTAAATGGTCGTCGCCCGATCTCTTTGTCCTCCTCCTGCATCTGGCTGAAGAAGAATCGTGCAAGGCACCGACTGTATTCGTCGGCGTCACCTCGGCGGTGGCCTTCAAAGGATACAATCGGCGGCGACCTCCCATGTTATACTTCTCCTCGATGATGGCGGGGACGTGCTGGCCATCACCTCATCGACATCCGCGTAGCCGCGCCACCTCGTCGACATCTGCGGCGGCTTCTTTCTCTGCCTGCATGGCGCGGCTACGCATGCGTCGATGGTGGATGGCCCAGTCACAGACACTGGAGGCGTTGTACGATGCGGCATCGTTGAGGGAAGCGATGATGCCCATGCCGCCGTGCTCCCCGAGAAGCCGGCATGGAGCAAGTCGGCACTCTTCCTCGAGCTGTATTGGAGTGGCCAACTTCAGAACCATGCACTAGCTTAGTGCGGCAACTGCCTCCGACGGGCTAGGCGATATAGGTGGAGCAGCGAGCTACCTCCCTTGTAACTACCGGGCTCGGCGGGCCACCCCCAGACGGCTTTTATGCCGGAGATCTGCTCTACCTGCTCGTCCGATGCCACCGAAAGAGTGGAGAAAATGGTGGAAGGAGGAGCTTGGCCGACATCCTACTCCTAAACGGACGTGTGTGGCCGAAGTGGGTTTCTCACATTCCACGCGGGTTAAAATGTTGGTATTTGAATGCGGCGAGGAGGCGGATATAGTTGGGAGTGCAGCGGGCGGCACCCTGGGCCGGCGCGCCGCTTCAAATGGCGGACGCAGTGAGAGGTCGCGTCCACCCTGACCCCCTTGCCCATGGACCTTGACGGTGTACGTCTGTAAGTGGATCTAGTGCCCCTTAGTGATTTTGGTGTATTGAAGACTTATAGGTTAAGGGACTAATGTGTTTGTGAGTGTACATAGGTCTATAAGATTATGAGGAGTTTGATATTTACGATGAAAGTCGACCCCTAAAAATGAATGTCTTCAGATGAAGACTTTGAAAGTGAAGAAGTTGGTGTGACCATGAACACTTGATATTCATGCGAGGAATATGAAGCGTCAAGACTTCTGTTTTCGTTCGTTTTCTCATTCTTGAGTCATAGGAAACACCGTGCTATTAAAGGGGGTCGAGGTAAAACTAAGGAAAAGTTTCGAAGTGATGCTCATCTAAAAGCCTACACATACCAAATCCTTTCGTGTGAAACCATTGGAAATCTCATACAGTTCAGTCAATTTCTTCAGTGAGAGAGACAAAGATCTTTTGGCCTCTAAGGAATTTGTTCTGACTGAGGAGTTAGGAATTCGCTAGTGCAGATTGCCTACAAGTGAGGAACATGATAGCCCTAAGGAATTTGATACTCAAATTTCCGACCGTTGCTATGCTATGCGCCAGCTATTCCAAAATATCTACCCACCTAACGGTCATTTATGTCTTATCATGTCGGGCTGCTCCGTAGGCTATAAATAGCCGCCCCCTACAACCACTAGTTGGTTGGCTACTCCGATAGAAACTAACACTTGTCATTGAGAGCATCCCATCCTTCGAGGACTTTGAGCGAAAACCATCAAGTGAGGAAAAACCCAAACCCAAATACCTACAAACCTAAAGTGATTGAGCATCACTTACGAGATTGTTCCTGTGTGGAACCGACACTTGTTACCTTTTAGGACTGTGTATCCTCCAGACAGTTAGGCGTCATGGTCTAGAGAATCCAAGAGAAAATTGTGGATCGCTGAGTGACCGAGTCTGTGAAGGTTTGGAAGTCACCTGAAGACTTACCACGAGTGATTGGGCGAGGTCTGTGTGATCTTAGCTCAAGGAGAATACGGTGAGGATTGTGTGTCCTCATGTTTAAATATCTAGCCGCTCCAACCAGACGTACGACTGTCACGATAGTTGGAACTGGTCTACCAAATCATCGTCTTCACCAAGCTACTAGTTCTATTTCCTCAACCCTTTCATTTCTTCATTCATGTGTTGATGAACTTGATCATTACTGTTTAAAGACTTTGACTAAAGACTTTCTCAATTTCCTCAATCAAATTTCTTCAGTCACTTTGTCTTTAGCTTGCTTATCCTATTTACACGCTACTTGTACTATGTGCTTGTTTTTATTTCATCATGATGACTGATAACCCACAAGTATAGGGGATCGTAACAGTTTTCGAGGGTAGAGTATTCAACCCAAATTTATTGATTCAACACAAGGGGAGCCAAAGAATATTCTCATGTATTAGCAGCTGAGTTGTCAATTCAACCACACCTGGAAACTTAATATCTGCAGCAAAGTGTTTAGTAGCAAAGTAATATGATGGTAGTGGTAATGGTAGCAAAAGGTAATGATAGCAAAAGTAATGTTTTGGTATTTTGTAGTGATGATAGTAATAGCAACAGAAAAGTAAATAAGTGAAAAATAATATATGGAAAGCTCGTAGGCAATGGATTGGTGATAGAGAATAATGCCGGATGCGGTTCATCATGTAATAGTCATAACCTAGGGTGACACAGAACTAGCTCCAATTCATCAATGTAATGTAGGCATGTATTCCGAATATAGTCAAACATGCTTATGGAAAAGAACTTGCATGACATCTTTTGTCCTACCCTCCCGTGGCAGCGGGGTCCTAATGGAAACTAAGGGATATTAAGGCCTCCTTTTAATAGAGTACCAGACCAAAGCATTAACACATAGTGAATACATGAACTCCTCAAACTACGGTCATCACCGGTAAGTATCCCGATTATTGTCACTTCGGGGTTAATGGATCATAACACATAATAGGTGACTATGGACTTGCAAGATAGGATCAAGAACTATCATATATTGATGAAAACATAATAGGTTCAGATCTGAAATAATGGCACTCGGGCCCTAGTGACAAGCATTAAGCATAGCAAACTCATAGCAACATCAATCTCAGAACATAGTGGATACTAGGGATCAAACCCTAACAAAACTAACTCAATTACATGATAAACCTCATCCAACCCATCGCCGTCCAGCAAGCCTACAATGGAATTACTCACGCACAGCGGCGAGCATCATGAAATTGGTGATGGAGGATGGTTGATGATGATGATGGCGATGGATTCCCCTCTCCAGAGCCCCGAACGGACTCCAGATTAGCCCTCCCGAGAGGTTTTAGGGCTTGGCGGCGGCTCCGTATTGTAAAACACAATGAATCCTTCTTCTCTATTTTTTCTCCCCAAAAGCAAATATATAGAGTTGGAGTCAAGGTTGGAGGAGCTCCAGGGGGCCCACGAGGTAGGGGGCGCGCCCCCACCCTCGTGGCTAGGGTGTGGGCCCCCTGGTCTTCATCTTTTGCAAGGATTTTTTATTATTTCCGAAAAGATGTTCCGTGAAGATTCAAGTCATTCTGAGAACTTTTGTTTCTGCACATAAACAACACCATGGCAATTCTGCTGAAAACAGCGTCATTCCGGGTTAGTTCCATTCAAATCATGCAAGTTAGAGTCCAAAACAAGGGCAAAAGTGTTTGGAAAAGTAGATACGACGGAGACGTATCAATGACCCTGTTACAACTCTGTTACACATGCATCTGAGTACTTATTCCGCTGCTAGTTGTTCGTGGCATAGGAAATTCCTCACCTTGAATTTCCTCAGTGACGAATTTGTAAAAATCGCCTATTCACCCCCTCTAGTCGATATAACGCACTTTTCAATTGGTATGAGAGCAAGGTACTCCCTTGTTCTGTGTGATTTGGTTTAACCACCTGGAGTTTTAGTTATGTCGACCGCATGAATGAAGAAAGTGACTTGCCCCATCTTTGACAGTCATGATTATCCCAAGCGGAAGGCCATGATGTAGAAGCGCCTCATGGCGATGAACAGCGAGTTGTGGACCGTCACTGAGATTGGTGTTACTGGTCTTTGCAAGATGGTGGAGGCTGATGATATTCACAAGTACACTCGACTTGATATCATGGCGAATGACATCATCTGCTCCTGTTTATCCTGAAATCAGTTCAGGAACATTATGCATCTCTGCCATGCGAAGCTTATCTGGGACCGAGTCTCTGACGTCTATGAAGGTCATCGAACTCGCCATGATCCCTGGTTTCAGGATTTCAAGGAATCGCTCAAAATGATGACTTTCGATCCTGAACCATCATCCTCTGCACCATGCCTCGTGGCAAAAGGTGCCAAGGTAACCGAATGTTACTCATCTGAGTCTAGTGATGATGAATCTGGTCATGAATTTGGACCCAACTATACCAAGCTTGCTTCTATTGCCACTTAATAACAAAAAGCTTTGGAAAAGGTTCAAAACATGCTAGATGAAAGTGATGATATGTTGGTGAGGAAATAGATCATACTCAAACTTTGACTGGAAATCTTCAAAGACTTAAGTCTAAGTTTGATAACCTTCAGAGTCATCATAACACTCTCTTAGCCGATCATGAGAAGCTTTCTTATGAATTTCTTCAAAGAAAGCAAGATCTTGAGAAGCTAAGGGCGAGTTATGAAGATCTTCAGAAGGAACGTTATTCATTACTTGCTCAACAGACCAGTTCCACACAGGATGAATTCATTCCACCATGTTTGAAATGCATTGAACGTGGATCTGCTAATTCTTCACCTAAAAGTTGAAATGCTTCTATTGCTGCAAATTCTTCAACTGTCTCTATGGTCACAAATTCCTCATCTGAGGATACCACAAGTATCACTTACAATGAAGGGTTGAAGGAATTGTATGTGATAGGCATGTACAAAAGCCTCAAAGGGCATCAGGCTCTTTGTGATGTGCTTAAAAAGTAGATCCTCAACAGGAACCCTAGAAAAGAGGGTACTGCCTTTGAGAGGAAACTCAATGCTGATGGGACCTACTGGAAACCTGAGGAGTATCCCAAAGCCTCATGGGTTGCTGCGAAAGGACCTCCCGTAGATCCATCCACTTTATCTGGTTTTACATGTGAATCTTCATGTTCTTCTCATGAGTCATTTGACTCCAACTATAAACTGTTCAAAAATTATAATGGTGAAGTATTTGCTAGATATGTTGGAACTAACTGCAGGAACGGTCCCCCTATGAAGAAAAACTGGGTTCCCAAAAGGTGCCTTGAAAGTCTTCAGGTGAATGTCATCATGACACCACCTATGAAGAATAGGAACCCCAAAATCAAATTCTTCATATGAACCAAAGTCTTCATATGGATCCAAGTCCTCATATGGACCAAATTACTCACGTGGATCATATTCCTCATATGGGTCAAAATCCTCATATGAACATTATCGTGCTAACACTTCTGTTTCGCAGGGAAAATCTAAGAGTTATGAATATGTGCACTATTCTTCGAATCATTATGTTCATAAGTCCTTGAAGAATTTCTCTGCTTATTCATATGCTTACTCTAACCCCTCTTCTGTGAAACGAAGTGGACTGGCTTCTATGCCACCTTTCTCTTATGGAGCTTGCGGAATGAAGAAAAAGAACTAATTTCTTATCCAGGGTCAGGTCTTCAGACAAAGTTGAATGTCTGATGAATTTGCTGGAGACCTGAAAAATGCTTGAAAGGACGCAAGCTAATCATGAAGAAATGAATATTCATTTCTCACGTCCTCATACTGCTATATCTGTTGTATTGCTTGATGAAATTCAATCTGATGAATTTGATGTCATATTCTTCGCTGATGAAGTATATGAGTTCGTAAGTTGCACTAATTTATCTGCAGGATGATCAACCCAAAGCTACTGAGTGGGTCCTCGACAGTGGATGTACAAATCACATGACTAGTGACAAGAACCTATTGATGGACACTAATTTATCTTCATCGCATCTGAAGCATATCACCTACACTGACAAAGGCAAAAGCAAGGTATTGGGTCTAGGTAGGGTTGCGATCTCAAAGGATCGACACATGGACAAAGTCATGCTTGTCGAGTCCTTAGGATTCAACCTCATCTCTGTCTCAATGCTTTGTGATCTTGATATGGTTGTTGTCTTTGGCAAGTATCATTGTGTTGTTGTAACATCCCAATTTTTCAATTTGGATGTTATACATAGGTCATCATATGCATATCATATTTTATCTGCATTTTGGTTCTGATCCTAGAAATCCTAAGCAACTCAAGGACCCAAGGAGAGAGTTGGGGATTTTCATTTATTTTCATATTTGAATTTTTCTAAAATTTTAAAAGAGGATCAATTTGGTTTTAATATTTTTCTCTCCAAATATTTCTAATATTAAAAATAAAAGAGAGAAGATAATATGACTTCTTCAAAAAGAGAGGAATATTGGGGGAATCTTTTTAAAATCAAATATATAATTTATTTGGATTTTATTTGCTATTTTATTTGAATTAGAAAATATACATTTTTGAAAATTGCATTACTAGGCCAGAAAAATGTTCACTTTGTCCTAAATAGTTTATTTAGACGGTCAAAATTGTTTTTGGCATTTTTAGGAACTTTTTTTATTTTATTAGCATTTTTCCTTCGGCGGATTTTCTAAAAAAATCTTTTCCCGCCCGACTGGGCCGAAGCCCAGCCGAGCAGGCCGGCCCACGCGCGCGGCGCCTCCGCCCGTGTCTTCCTCACGCACGGCAGCCGCCGCCGCTGGAGCTCCGGAGAGTCCGAGCCGGACACCCCTTGCGCCGCCCCTACCCCAAGTCGGCCGAGCCCCCCCCCCCTCTTTAAATAGTCGCCGCATCGCCGCCTCTCCTCCACCCCGCCACCGCACCGCCACCGTACCACCACCGCAGCCGCCGCCGCCTGCCGCCGCCGGATCCCGCCGCCGCGCCGGAATCCCGCCTCGCCGCCAGACCTCGCCGTCATCGTGAACCAGTAGAAAACCGCCCCAGTTCGCCGGTTCATTTCAGTTTTCGATCTAAATCAGTTTTTATTTTAGGGTTAGGGTTTTCTTGGTTTTCTCGGCTTTTCCCGATCGGATCTAGTTAACGAACGTTCACTCGAACGTCTTCGTTAGCGAACGCATTCGTACGTTCGTCCCTGATAGCGAACGTTTGTTCGTTGGCTTTTTATTTTATTTTATTTTCGGCTAGGGACCTATCCGCGATTATTTTTATCACAGATTAGCCCTTGATCTTCAAACCCTCGCAACTTTTTAACCGTTCGTCAAAATCCAGTGAAACCAGCGCCAAAATCTGCATCTCGAACCCCTCTTTCCAGTTAATCAACGTGAACATGATTTGACAATTTAAAATTTGGTTCCAAGAAGATTTGTTTTCGAACTTCTTTTGATCATAGTTTGAGTTTCGTAGCTTCGATTTGATTGATTCTTCTTGCAAATCGAAGTTCTTCAGTTGTATCTTCAGTTTGGACTTTTTATCTGAGTTTTACCCTTGCATCTATGC
Organism: Triticum dicoccoides; assembly: GCF_002162155.2. Taxonomy (NCBI): domain Eukaryota; kingdom Viridiplantae; phylum Streptophyta; class Magnoliopsida; order Poales; family Poaceae; genus Triticum; species Triticum dicoccoides. Next base: position 391,939,362 of record NC_041384.1, read on the forward strand.
TTGAGTGATTATGTATGCTATTGTTTGTTTGTGATAGAGTTTCTAGAGTGCGAAGCATGCTACTACGAGTCACTAGGGTTTTCAGATCGTCAACAAGGCAAGTAACACTTTGATCATACCCCTTTATTACCCAGTTTTTATGCATTAGTTTCAACACTGAAACATTGCATGAGTAGGATCTGATTAACATGTGGGTATTGGGAAGTAGTTGATGAGGTAGAACCTATTGTCATTTATGCAAACCTTGGGAGTTACTTCTATGTTATGCTTATACTGCTATGCTATGCTCGTAGACGTGGTTTGGTTGAGTGTATCCATGACAGATGTTAGAGTTGTTAAATAATGGTTAATTTAAGGTGGCTACTTTAATACACATCTGGATGGATTGGTTGAGGCACCCTGCAGCACCCAGTGGTTGTCTGGGCACTTGGAGCAATCCAGCGCTGTCCCGGGATATCCCGGAGTACCCGTGTGATCATCTTATGGTTCGCCACCCAGGCTCAAAGGGACCATAAGATTATTCATGCTAGAAACTTCCATGTGCAGCCACACGTCATTATGGGCTCTGGCATAGTTGAGTAAGTTGTGGGAAACCCTTCCATGATGGGCTAGCAGATGTAGGTGATTGTAGGTGTACCGGCCTATCTATCGGTTAAGGGGACCTCTTCGGAAATAATGTGTCTCGGTCATTCGTTTCTCAAACATCATGCAATGCGAGAAATATAGCAGAGGAGATCGATTCTTGTGGGGAAAAGTGTGCAAACCTCTGTAGAGTGTATAAACTAATCATGGTTAGCCGTGTCCCCGGATATGGACATCTTGAGTATCTGGTTCTTGAATTATTGGTTTGATCTCATCACTCTTAATTAATTTTGTTGGGCTGTTAATTACTGTTTAATTGGGAATGAGTTGGAGGAACCTTCTCAATATTTATCAACCAACATGATAGTTAAATAAAATATATTCCTTTGAAGTAGGGAAAAATTGGCTTTACGCAAACATGATAACCATAGAGCCTCCACCAGTCATATATGCTTGTAGTGATAGCAGTTATTTTGTTCATTGATCTACAATGTTATTTTGCGAGCATATTCCATGTGCTGACCCGTTTCGGGCTACAACGTATTATGTTGTAGACTTTTCAGACGAAGAGTAAGGTGCGCTAGGTCGTTGTCTTGCACTCAGCTATGCCGTTGGAGTTGATGGACTCATTTACCTTCGATGCTTCCTAAATTATCTTTTAGGTGGCCTTAAGCCATATTATTGTAATAAGTTCTCTTTTGAGACATTCAATGTAATAATTGTGTGATTGCACTCTGTTATAAATCCTTCAAGTACTGTGTGTGTCAGCATTACCGATCCAGGGATGACACTTATACATAGAGATTTGACCGTCCGAGGTCAGATCGCTATAGTTGTGATCATGGAAGATGATAATTCCAATGTCTTCGAAGGATTTAGGAGAGGAGACTTGTATATTGTTGATTTCTCTACAGGACCACAGCCTGCCACATGTCTACTGGCAAAACCTTCAGAAGGCTAGTTATGGCATTGATTACTAGGTCATGGTGGCATGAGGAACTTGCACACACTCATGAAGAAGAAGCATGTCATTGGCATTGAGGGTGTCAAATTCCTCTAGGACCATCTGTGTGGAGCTTGCGAGGCTGGAAAGATGACCAAGTCTAAGAATCCCTCATATACTATCATGACTACCACTCATCCATTTGACTTGCTTCACATGGATCTCTTAGGCCCTACTCACTATGCCACATTCACTAATGCTGCATCTTTATATGGCTTTGTTATTGTTGATGACTATTCTCGTTACGCATGGGTGCATATCATCACTTACAAAACTGAAGTGCAAGAAATCTTCAAACGGTTTTCCTCGAGGGCTTCAACAAACTTCGGTGTGAAGATCAAGCACATTAGAAGTGACAACGGGGCCAAGTTCAAGAATACTTGTCTTGATGGCTATCTTGATGAACTTGGTATTACTCATGAGTTATCAGCTCCTTATACTCCTCAGCAGAATGACGTCGTGGAGTGCAAGAACATGACTCTTGCTGAGATGGCTCGCACTATGCTTGATGAATACAAGACACCTCCTCGCTTCTGGCCTGAGGCAATTGATAATGCATGCCATATCATCAAAAGGGTATATCTTCACAAATTCTTCAAAAAGACCTCATATGAACTCCTCACTGACAGAAACCCAATGTGAGTTATTTCAAAGTCTTCGGTGCTAAATGTTGGATTAGAGACCCTCCTCACAATTCTAAATTTGCACTGAAACCACATGAAGGTTTTATGCTTGGTTACGGAAAGGACTCGCACACCTACAGAGTCTTCAACACCTTTCACCACAAGGTTGTTGAAACTATAGATGTGCGGTTCGATGAAACAAACGGCTCGCAAAGAGAGCGCCTACCTCCTGTGCTAGATGAAATGACTCCTGAGGAATCCATTAAGTTCAAGGCTACTGAGGATGTCATTCCTATCGAAGAATCTGTAGAAGAAGCCATTCCAGATATTGAAGAACATCATGCTGGTGCACCTGAAGAAAATGGCTCTGAAGAAAATGCTGAGCCCAGTCAACATCGTCAACCTACCCATCCTCGCGTTGCAAATGAAGTGAATATTGAGAAAATCATCAACGACATCAAGGCACCGGGTCCTCTCACACGCTCAAGGGCTTCACATTTTTCTAACTTTTGTGGGCACTTTGCTTTTGCCTCTATCACAGATCCCACCAAAGTAGATGAGGCATTTCTGGAGCCTGAGTGGATTCAAGCGACGCAAGAGGAATTACATCAATTCGAGCTCAACAATATCTGGGAACTCGTCAAGCGACCAGACCCATGCAAGCACAATATCATTGGTACCAAATGGATCTAATGCAAAAAGCAAGATGAAAATGGCCTTGTGGTGAGGAATAAGGCTCATCTTGTAGCTCAAGGCTACACACAGGTTGAAGGAATTGATTTTGATGAAACTTTTGCACATGTTGCTAGACTTGAGGCTATTCGCATATTGCTTGCTTATGCTAACCATCATAATATCATCTTATATCAAATGGATGTGAAAAGTGCATTCCTTAATGGTACGCTTGAGGAAGAAGTATATGTTGCTCAACCCCCAGGTTTTGAAGATCCTAAGCATCCTGAAAAAGTCTTCAGACTCAATAAGGCTCTCTATGGCCTCAAGAAGGCCCCACGGGCGTGGTATGATACTTTGAAGGAATTCCTCATGAAGAAAGGCTTCAAACCCGGTTCACTTGACCCAACTCTTTTCACCAAAACCTATGATGATGAATTACTCATGTGCCAAATATATGTTCATGATATTATCTTTGGCTGTACTAACCAACGTTATAGTGACGAATTTGCCTATATGATGAGTGAGGAATATCAAATGTCTATGATGGGAGAATTGAAATTCTTCTTACATCTTCAAAATCATCAACAGTGAAACGACATCTTCATATCTCAAGAGAAATACCTCACGGATGTGTTGAGGAAATTCGGCATGCAAGTTTGCAAAGGCGTCAAAATCCCTATGCCCACAAATGGCCATCTGTGCACTGATGAAAATGGTATAGATTTCGATCAAAAGGTATACCGCTCCATGATTGGATCTTTATTGTATCTATGTGCATCTAGGCCAGATATTATGCTTAGTGTTTGCATATGTGCTCGTTTTCAAGCTACACCGAAGGAACCACACCAGAAGGCTGTGAAGCATATTTTTCGATATCGAGCTCACACTCCAACACTTGGATTATGGTATCCCAAGGGCTCGGCTTTCGATCTCATTGGATATTCTGACTCTGACTATGCTGGTGATTTAGTGGATCGCAAGTCAACATCAGGCACATGCCATTTCCTCGGACGATCCTTAGTATGTTGGTCCTCGAAGAAGCAGAACTGTGTATCACTCTCTACTGCTGAAGCTGAGTACATTGTTGCTGGTTTGTGATGTGCTTAATTGCTATGGATGAAGCAAACCCTCAAGGACTACGTCATCAATGTGAAGAATGTGACACTCTTATGTGACAATGAGAGTGCCATCAGGATTGCTCATAACCCAGTTCAGCACTCAAAGACAAACCACATCCAAATTCGTCATCATTTTCTTCGAGATCATGTGTTTAAGGGCGACATCTCTATCGAGCACGTGAAGACTGAAGGACAGCTAGCCTATATCTTCACAAAGCCCTTGGATGAGAAGAGATTTAGCAAGTTGTGGTGTGAGATAAATATCTTAGAATCTTCGAATGTTCTTTGAAAAGGACACACATCCTAACACTTATGAAAAATTGATGACTTAGATGTGCAACACACGAAGTAACATTTTTTCTGCAATCAATGAACACTACTAGGAAAAGGGCTATAGCTAATATGGACATTAATGGCGCACCTGTATCTGGTGCGCCACTGCTATTACTAATGGCGCACCTGGTGGCCGGTGCGCCATTACTAGTTTTGAAAAAAAAGGTAAAAAAATTGTTAGCAGTGGCGCACCAGGGGACAGTGCGCCATTACTAGTTCTAACTAGTAATGGCGCACTGTCCATTGGTGCGCCACTACTGTTTTTTCAAAACTAGTAATGGCGCACCACTCACCAGGTGCCCCATTAGTAACCCTGGTTACTAATGGCGCATTCATAGGTGGTGCACCATTGGTAACCTAGGAGCAGCTAGATATTTTGGACAGCCACCTACCACACCCACTTTCCCCACTTCATTCTCTCCACCCCTACCAAGCTTGGTCTCGGCTGCCTCCTCCTCCTCATCTCATTTGCACCATAGATTCACCCAAATTAAGTGGTTAAATTTCCTTTGTTTGATAGGTAAGTAAGGGGAAAGCTTTCTTTATGTTCTAGATCTACTTTTTTCTCCCTCCAACAACATACACACTTTTTATGGCCTAGATCTACGTATGTTTGTGGTGTTGCATATGTTTGTGTTTGCAGGTACCGGTATTTGAAATGCGATAGTTGCCAATATTTTGTCGGAATGTTGATTCATTTCTGTTTCGGCGAGAATTTGGCACTATGCATTGTTTTTTGTCCTATTTTTAGGCAAAGTCATGCCAAATTTTTTTTGGTTCTAAAATATCATTTTGCTCTACCCCGCAGGCGACCATGGTCCGCACGATGACCGAAGGCATCGTGAATAGGTTTTTGAGCTCCACGAAGGCCGAGATGCTTCAAAAGAACGAGACGGAGATAAGATGTCCGTGTCGAAGATGCAAGCTGAAGAGCCTTATGGACCCGGATTCCATACAGGTGCGGGCCCACATGCTCTTGCGTGGTTTCATGGATGGCTATCGATGGCAAGGTGATGAAGATGACTATGAAGTCGTCCATGGGGGCTGGGCAAGAAATGAGGAAGGGCAGCAAGACAACCGTGGCGAGGGCGGGCAAGAAGACGAAGAATCTCCAAGACATGATCATGAAGTAGATGCATTACACAGTCATCATGTAGAAGATGCCGGACATGATGATGAGGAAGGTCAAGACGAAGGGAATGATCATGAAGATGAAGATGCCAGAGTATACGATGATGGACCATCGATGGGCTGGGTACAGGACCCTCATATTCAAGAGCTGCTTCTCAAGCAGATGGATAATGCGAGAGATACCTCCTGAGAGAAAGCCAAGCTGGATCAACTGGAGATAGACGCGGTTACTCCATTGTATGAAGGATGCAGGCCCGAGGATACCCGCCTGAAAGTAACGCTCATGGCTCTGGAGATGAAGGTAAAACATAAAATGACCGACGCATGCTTCGATGAGAACATGTCATTCTGGCACGAACCTCTTCCCAAGGGGAACAAGTGCCCGACTAGTTTCGAGGAGGCAAAGAAAATCATGTGTCCTCTGGATTTACCGCACGTGAAATACCATGTGTGCATGAACAATTGCATCATTTATCGGGACGAGCACACGGAGTCTACCATATGTCCGGTGTGCGGAGTCACTCGATACAAGAAGAGGAAGAAAGCTCCTCGAAAAGTGGTGTGGTACTCTCCGATCACTCCTCGTCTGCAGCAGTATTTCATGGACCCTAAGCTAGCAAAGCTCCTGCGTTAGCACGCGGATAGGGAGGAGAAGAAGCGAGAAGATGACGGAAATGATCCGGAGATAAATAAAAAAGACAAGATGCTGAGTCACCCTAAGGATGCGAGCCAGTGGCAAGCGTTGAACTTTGAACACCCAGAATTTGGGGATGATCCATGGAACATCGTGCTAGGCACGAGCACCGATGGAGTCAATCCGTTTGGCAGCCAGAGAAGCACACATAGCACCTGGCCTGTGTTTGTGTGGATGTACAACCTTCCCCCCTGGTTGTGCATGAAGAGGAAGTACATTCACATGAGTATGCTAATTGAAGGGCCGAAACAACCAGGGAACAACATCAATTTGTATCTGGGCTGCTGAAAGAGGAGCTAGACACGCTGTGGAAAACGCCAGCCAATACATGGGATGCCGCAGAGAAAGAATATTTCCCTATGAGAGTCGCACTTCTCACGATGGTGCATGACTATCTCAGTTACGGATATGTCATGGGGCAGGTGGTCCATGGATTTTCTGGATGCGTCAAGTGCATGGATGACACAACGTATCGCCAGTTAGATAGAGATCCCGGGTCTTCGAAAACCGTGTTCATGGGACATCGAAGGTGGCTTCTCGACGATGACTCATGGAGAAAACGCAAGGATCTGTTCGATGGTGAAACCGAACCCCGAAGACGCCCGCGTACGAGGAGCGACGAGGAAATAAACGAGCTGTTGAAAAATTGGAAAGATTGCCCACTGCCGGGAAAGAAGCAAAAGGCGCCAGAGCCGGGAAAGAAGCGAAAGGCGCCAGAGCCGCTGCTGAAGGTATGGAAAACGAGGTCTGTTTTCTGGGACTTGCCGTACTGGAAGATCCTTCGTGTGCCTCACAGCCTTGATGTCATGCATATCACGAAGAACGTGTGCGAGAGTCTGCTTGGTACCCTGCTCAACATGCCAGAGAGGACCAACGATGGGCTGAAAGCAAGGGCAGACTTGAAATCAATGGGCATTAGGGAGGAGCTTCACGCTAATGATGATGATGGTGATGATGATGATGATGAGGCAAAGCAGGACATGGAAAGTTTTCGCAAAGTAAAAAAGGCCAAGAAGATCGGAAATGACTACCCTCCCGCGTGCTTCACTCTAATTCAGGAGGAGATCGAGTAGTTTTTCACCTGCCCCGTAGGAGTAAAACTTCCTTATGGTTACGCGGGGAAGATAAGCAGATACCTAGACTCAGCGAAACAGAAGTTCAGCGGGATGAAGTCTCACGACTGTCACGTGCTGATGACGCAGATACTTCCAGTTGCAATCCGTGGGATCATGGACACGCACGTCCGTGAAATGCTATTTGGCCTATGCAACTTTTTCGATGTCATCTCTCGGAAGTCGGTTGGCGTGAGGCAACTCAGAAGGCTACAGGAAGAGATCATGGTGATACTATGTGAGCTTGAGATGTACTTCCCGCCCGCATTATTCGATGTTATGGTGCATCTTCTGGTCCATATCGTGGAGGATATCATCCAACTCGGGTCGACGTTCCTGCACAGCATATCCCATTCGAAAGGATGAATGGTGTCATCAAAGGATACGTTCGCAACATGTCACGTCCAGTGGGAAGCATAGCCAGGGGCTTTCTGATCGAAGAGTGCATCTCCTACTGCACGAATTATCTAGGCATCGAGAACCCCGTTGGTCTGCCCGTCAACAGGCACCTCGGCGGGCTCGCTGGATGGGGTCACCGCGATGGTCGCCGTGAAATGCATGTCGACTTCGAGGGTCGACTCCCTGACTTTGAAAGAGCAAACCTAGTCGCGCTACAACACATAGACGTGGTTGATCCTTTTGTGGTAGAGCACAAAACCTTTATTGAGAAGACGTACAATGACCGAGGCCAACACAGGATGGATGGAGATATAATCAAAGAGCACAACTCATGTTTCACGTGTTGGTTCAAGGAGAAGCTTCTGTCGTACCATTTACATGAGGATTCTTCCGCGGAAGAAAAACACATATTCGCCTTGTCATAGGGCGCCGAGCACAACCTGATGACCTATGAGGTGTACGATATCAACGGCTACACATTCGACACCTAGGACAAGGACATGAAGAGCGATGGTTATCCGAACTCTGGGGTAACGATGGAGGCCTACACCGGTAACGACAAGGACATATACTACAGAAGGATCGAGGAGATCTAGGAGCTGAGATATGCTGGAGAGAAGGTCCCGATGCTCCGTGTCAGATGGGCCAAGAGAGTCCTAAAAGAAGACCGGTATTTCACCGCCATGGTTATACCCGAATCCAAATCCAAGACCGCGGGCGCAAACGTCACCGTGAAAAATGAGCCATGGGTACTGGCTTCCCAAGTGGACCAATGCTTCTTCATTACCGACCCGTCAAAGCCCATTCATGTTGTCGTGAGGAGAGGCAAAAGGAAGATCATCGGAACGGATGGAGTCGCCAATGAGCAAGACTTCGACAAGTACGGCGACCCGAAGATGGAACATGACAACGACGATGAAGTGCCATACACCACAAGAAGAAGCAGGACCACCCTACCTAAAGGACGTCCGTTCAACAGAAGAACTCCATTTACGAAAAAGAAGGTCAAGAAGATTGTGAAAAGATAGCTAGCTAAGATGGATTGTATTTAAATTGTAGTCTTCATTTCTCGATTGTATTTCCACATATTGAAATGATATTTCTTCTGTTCTAGTCCTCATGAATATTTATTTATGTTTATTCTGGTATACTAATTTTTATTTATGTTTATTCTGGTATTGAATTTCTAACTCACAAAAAGTATTGAATTTGTTAATATTTTTTGAACTCATGAATATTTTTAAATTTCATGGGCACGTTTTGAATTCATGAATATTTTTTCAAATTTGATGATATTTTTTCATATTCATAAATTTTTTACTAATTCACAAATGAATGCAATTAAAAATCCAAAAAAACAAATTTGATGATATTTGACGATATTTTAAAATAACAAATTTGATGATATTTTCAAACAACAAATTTGATGATATTTTTTCATATTCATAAATATTTTCAAATAACAAATTTGATGATATTTTTCACATTCATAAATATTTTCAAATTTGATTGTCATTTTCTAAAAAATTATTAGATGCAACAAAAAATCCAATTTTTTTTTACTAATGGCGCACGAGGAGAAGGTGCGCCATTGCTATCAAGGTACTTATGGCGCACCCCTAGGAGGTGCGCCATTGGTATACCATTTTTTATGATATTTTTTCAAATATTTTCAAAGAACAAATTTGATGATATTTTCAAATAACAAATTTGATGATATTTTTTCATATTCATAAATATTTTCAAATAAAAAATTTGATGATATTTTTTCACATTCATAAATGTTTTCAAATTTGATCGCCATTTTCTAAAAAATTATTAGACGCAACTAAAAAAAGTTAGTAATGGCGCACCAGGGGAAGGAGCGCCATTGCTATTATTGTGTTTATGGTGCACCCCTAGATGGTGCGCCATTGCTAACCTTCCCCCTCTATGTAGGTCTGTTCTGTCCATCTCGCTATCCCTCCCTCGCCAGATCCCCCTCACCCCCCGCGCCCGCTCCACCGCCGCCGCCGACCCCCGCATCCGACGACCCCCGCGCCCGCTCCACCGCTGTCGTCCGCCCGCTCCCCTCGCCCTCCCTGGCCCAGCAGCGAGCGGAGCCTAGAAAGCATCGCTGTTCTCGCCCCTGCCCTCCCCATGAACCCTAGCCGCAGCCAATCTAGCCACCGGCGGGGCGGTGCGCATCCTCAGCACCATCGACCGCGAGCTGCTCAAGCCTTCCGCCTCCGTCGCGCTACACCATCGAGCGCGAGCTGCTCAAGCCCGCTCCCCTCCCTCGGTCATCGCCATCGGCCGCCCTCAGGCCCTCTCCGAGACGTTGACGCCAGCTAGCTCGCTCCCATCACCGCGCCAGCTGGCCGGACGGTCCCCTCCCCTCGCCGACTCGCCTCCAACCTGCAATTCGATTTGGTATTGCCTTCTCCTCCTCTCCGACCTGTTCTTGTGCCTCATGTTCCCTTGTCCTCACCTTCCTCTTCTCCTACAATTGGATTGCCATGGCCGCCGTCCCCAAGGGCTGCGCCATGGGAGGTCGGGGGAAGTAAACAGCCAGCCGTCCACACCATTGGCGCATCGTAAGTGGTAGTTCAGAACTCAGTTTGAAGTAAATGCTCTCATTTTTTGGGGTGCCATCAGATGGTCAAAATATATATCTTTGTTGCAACAGGACACTGTCTATCTTGCATTTGATCTACTTAGTATTCAGTCAATTTTATCCAGAAACGGTTTCAGTGTTGTGTTTCCTAAGAACATGGATGGCCGGTGCTTGTTAAAGCACCTTGTTTATTTGAATTGGATGCTATATGGTTTCATTGGAAATACTAGTGAATGGTGGTAGTATTTATGGTGCTCAATTCTGATGGAACGTTGTAAATCTGGAGTCAAAATTTGTCAAAATTAACTAAAGTTTCAATAACATTCTGTGTATTGTAATTGTTGGACATTACAGTAATTTCAGTTGTTGTTAACTGTTGTAGCATTAGGATTAGTTTTACTGCAGTACAAGCATTAGGAGTACTGTAAATGGAGTGCCTGCATTAGGAGTATCTTCAGTTTCCTCTCTATCTCTGTCTCTCTCACTCTCTCTCTCTCTCTCCAGATTTTTCTAGTGATATCCTGTAGAGATTTGTAGTGATCTCCTGTAGCTTCTGTAGCTTCTTCAGACTTGATTCACTAAAGCATGGAGTAATTTTGGAGTAACATTTTTCTGTTAATCAAGATAAACTGAAACCTTTTCCTTTAATTAACTTAAACCTTTCCAGTTCATTAAAACTAACTGAAACCATTTGTGTTATTTAAATTATCTCAGCAAGCATTTTTTGTTAATTAACTGAAACCATTTACTGTAGGACTTGCAAGCAGTTGTGCTTGCAAGCAGTAGCCCTTCTCTCTTGTTCTCATTTCTCTCATCTCAAGCAGTTAAAAACTTTATTTAATTAAAACTACTCCACACAAAATTAAATGAAACTTTGCAAACAAAAATGATCATATATATATATGGAGTAAAGTTTCAGTATAGTTCCAAGCACAGTAAAGTATCAGTAATGTTATGGAGTACTAAATTTTGCAATTTTGGTTCTATGTAATTTTGCAATATTGCTTGCAGTCAGTATTGCTTTAATCTGTGAAAATTGGAGTAGCATTATTGCTTTCTCTATAGTGCATTTTTGCTAGGGACCTGATACTCCATTGTGGTGCATTTTTACTGCAACCTAAACTGGAGTAAACTAGAGTAGGACCTGATACATTTAAGCCATTTGCTAGAACTTCTTGACTAAGACAATTCCTAAAAAAACTACTCCCGTGATGATGATGATGATGATGATCTTATCTTAGCTGTATTTCTGAACTGGTAGCTATGTCTATTACTTGTGATGCTGCTGTTGTTGCTGTACTACTTGTGATGATGCTGCTGCTGTACTACTTGTGATGCTGCTGCTACTTGTGATTTTTTCAACTTGTGATGCTTCTGCTACTTGTGATCTTCTGAAATGACCCCTTTCTCCTGAAATGTTGATTAATTTTCGTTTCGGTTGAGAATGGGGCACTCCTAGGTCAAGAAAATTAGCAAAGGTCATGCCCGATTTTCTTCACCTAGAAGGTGCCCGATTCTCAACTGAAACAAAAATTAATCAGCATGTATCTTGACATCAAAACTAATCTCTGGTCAAAATGATGGGCTAATCATGATTAAATGATAGGATTAACCAAATTAGCGTGTTGTTGTAGACGAAGGAAGGACTGTTTGAAGGTGCTACTCGCACATTCCACATTAACACCTTTGAAAGATAAACTAGAAATATGATGAGACCTGGACCATCATATAGTGAGGTCCAAAAGGAAATTCAGGCTAGGCGCAACTCACTGATGCAAGTGTCATGCTCTCTCATGTACAACATGTTGCTACCACCGCAGCCACACTCGTAGCTCCCCCATGTGTTCTCGCAGCTGCAGTCCTTGCACTGGCAGAAGAGCCTCTCTTTGCATTCATCAACATCTGCAAGTGCCAAGAAAGAGAGATATTGTGTATAAAAAATTACTTGAGAAGCTCAAACAGTTCAGCATTTGAGCCATTATTCTAGGTTTGCCAGTACTAGTAAAACATGCAACAATACTGCCCACAAGGTTGCAGAACAATGTTCCTAATGGTGATACCTTCGCAACCGTCTATGCTGTCACCCTTAAAGTCTTGCGGGCATTTGCAGCCCTTAGCTTGTTCATTCTGTAGATTTCCAAAATTCAGCTTTGTACCGCACACCGAAGCCCCAAGAAAGAAACTGCAATCTGAAACAGATGATCAATTTTCAGCCCTTGGATTAGTTTAGTATTTTTTTTCACACACTCAGACACCCTTGCTTGCCATGTGTGTGAGAGAGATAGTGAGAGGAGACAAGAAGAAGGGGGTTAGGAAGGGACTTGGACCTTAGCAACAACACACTAACAGGTTCCATCCAAAAAATACCTAGGCAATATCACAAACATCTCTCAATTGTTCCTTGACAATAACCAACTTTTTGGCGACATTCCTCGAGAATTAGGTTATTTGGTCAACTTAGAGATCTTGTTCCTTGACAATAACCAACTTTTTGACCAATCTTTTTTCCCTATTTAGAGCGAACATGGCCCACAACGATGAGGCCGGCGGTTCGGGAAGCAAGGCATTCTGGGAGCTGCCCCAGGAGATGGAGGAAGAACCTCACCGCTATGAGGACGCCGCGGAAGACACCGATCCCGACTAAACAACCCCTAGTGGCGTCGGGGATGACACCACTGATGGTGCCGCCGAGGATGCCACCACTGATGATGGCAGCGCACGCACAGATGGTAGCCAACCGAAGAGGCAACGGAAGGACTGGCACCCGAACGTGCTCGGCACCGTCAAGGAGGAATTTACTGAAGTGCCCTCCAGTGGGCAGCCAACATCGCCCAAAGAATTAGTCAAGGGGTACGCGGGACAGCTCGGGTGCATTCTCCGGAGCACCGTCTCGATCAACACCAAGAACCTAAGGCATCGTGACCGAGGGAATTTGCGCAACCTCCACTTCACGAAGTTGCACGAACGATACAAGTTCCCCGGTGACTTTGCGAACACACGCCTCTCGGGGAATAAATTGAACAGTGCCGCCCTCAGGAAGATGAGCACAGCCCTGGCTACTTGGAGAGCCGTGGTGAAGAGAAGGATTGAAAAAGGTGATAGTTATGAGAAGATCAAGGAGACAAATCCTTCGATCAGCGAAGCTGACTACCTGGAGTTCAAGATCAAGTGCGAGAGCAACGCAACCGCGGAATCAAGTCAGTGGGGGAAAGATATGCGGGACGAACATAGGGGTCCACAAACTCGGTCCTGGCGGTTACAGAGTGGCGGAACCTATATGGGACAAGGAGGACACGGAGCGTGCCGAGCAAGGCCTACCGCCCCTCTTCGATAAATACCGTGACAAGCAGACCAGGAACTATATCAGGGCCCAGTACAAGATTGACCCGGTAACCAAGGAGCTTACCACGGATCCGAAGACCAAGGCGCTTGAGCTTGTTCCGGTAAGGAATACATCCCCATGTAATTAGCTCCATATGGTTGCATTCTAATTAATGAAGACAATTTTCTAAATGGTTCACGTTCCTTCTGCAGGAAACCGAAAGCAATAGCGCGGGGTCGTCTCAGAGCTCCCCTTGGGACACCACTTTAAATAGGGCATTGAACGTAATGAAACACAAGGATAAGCTCAGTAAGCCAACATCAGCTGGTCGTGTGGCCGACAAAGGCTTGTCCACGAAATGGTCGGAATACTATACCGCTGGGCGAAAGGACAGAAAGAACAGCTCGGAAAGCCAGGAGCGCGAGGTTCAAGAACTCAAGGCACAAGTGGCGCGGATATCGGAGATAGTCGAAAAGCAAGTGTGAGACTAACTGGGAGCGACGATCACCGCCATTATGCCTACCTTGCTTGAGGGGCTGCAGGCGTGGATTGCGGGCGGCCAATAGGGGCCGCCCCCGATTCCCAGCTTCACGAGCAGCAACTCGCACTATGTGCCGACGGCGCCATTGGTGTCTCCGGCGGAGCGGCATTGGTGTCTCCGGCGTCGGCGCCGGCAGTGGGCCTTAATGCACCCGGGTGTGGGAAGAATACGCCGGCTAGCACCTCGGCAGCAAGCGGCCCCTCCGTCACTTGCACGCCCGCTGTTAGCGATGCCTCGACATTAGCCGAGCTCGACGCCATCATGGTAACTAAGCCTCTTGGCCGATGACTTCATCTCCTTGCCTTTGACTGGGCATCCCTGACGCCCTACATGTTTTGGCAGGGCACCGCCAATGTTCCATGCACTCTTCTGCACTTCGTGGATGGTGAGTTGATCGATGTCGCCAAGGCCAGAATCGTTTAACCGGACAACCGCCTCTTCCACGGTAATCCGATGCCACCCAATGTGTATAGGGTTCAACTGGTTCAGGTGCTGCGGAGTTGCGACGACTTGTTACCTCCGTATCGACCCCCTAGGGCCGACGAAGATGATGTGATGACCCTCAGGGCCTGCATAAGTTGGTCCATGCTTTGGCTGAAGAGCCAGATTCGTTTGGGGGCGGGGGACACCACTCCACAGACAACACCGCTAGTCGTGCCAGAGGGCAAGGGCTTTGTCGATAGCACCATCGGGGGTATGATCGTCCTATGGTTTGATGACATCTTCGCTATGTTTAACCTTCATCCGCTGCACTACACCTTCATTCGGCTATTTTCGCTAAGTATGGAGATGCGGATCATTAGAGACAAGACCCCGCACATCGTGATAGTCGACCCATTCTACATGCGTGCCAATATCTTGGGCAGCACTGGGGACCGGCAAGTCGCGAGTTCATACCTCGAAGGCGTCATTCTGGCGAACGCAGATAGGATAACTTCCTCGTGCCTTACTTTCCCAACTAAGTCATCCCCTCACCGCCCCGTAACATATGATTTCTTAGATTTCAATCGTTCTTTCTTTTCTAACATTCCGTGTTTTGTGCAGTGACACACGTTGCACACTCATCCTCTTAAGCCCGAACTATTCCATGGCCACGTATTTCGACTCGGACCATCAGTCGAATAAAGACTACAAAAATATCAAGAAAGTTCTTGATGATGTTCTCCCCGGCTACACCAAATATGGAGGCACCTTCAGGAGGCCAATTTTTAGGTACGGAAAGCACGTGTTCACCCACGTAACGATGTTCCCCTGCGTCAAGCAGCCGCCTGGCGGTCAGAAGGATGCCTACTAGGCCCTCCATCACATGCGGGCGATCGTACGGGACCATAATCACCTTCTACTACCAAATAGTCTCAAAGATTGGGCCGCACGCTTGTCGGCAATCCAGGACACGGACCTCAGACAAGAATTCTTTCGCATCCAGTCGGAGTTTGTGGAAATCATCCATCAAGATGTCCTTCGTACCTCGGGGCAGTTCTACCTCAAATATCAACCATCCAACAGTGAAATAGAAACAACGCTACAAATGCAGGCTGACAACGATCGTGATTTCATGACCATCATGAAAGACAGCAGCTTCATCCACGCCCCGGTCCCTGAGTCGAGTCGAAAGTTGTGATGCTACATAGTTCTGAAATATCGATTATCTCATGTTGTAATTAAACTTTAATGAACTTGTATGTCTCTTTGGTTTGGACAGTCATTCAACTTATATGTAATCGATGCTATTTATTAGTAGGACCATGAATCATGCTATTAATGTGTTGCTTTTCTCTTCCGATCCTTTTGTTGCATACTTATATATTGCTTATGTATTGTCTGTGAATTTCTGCTAACATTTTGTTTGTCTAGTGCATAGAGATGCCGTCGTATGTCGTGTACAAGGGTAAGGTTCCCGGAGTCTACGACGACTGGGAGGAGTGTCAGAGACAGGTTCACCGTTTCAGCGATAACAGTTACAAAGGGTACACCATTAGGGCGGAGGTGGAAGCTAGATACGCGCGCTATCTAGCAGGAGAGAGGAGAGAGCGGAGGGGGAACTGGATGAAGACCAGTTTCATCGCGATGATGCTCATCATGACCACAACTCTCTTCTATGTGATGGTAGTTTAGATATCGACTTGTAACTTGAAGACAAACTCGCTACTCGCGGTCTCGAGACTTGTAGTGTTCTAACTTTGTTCAGTCTTCTGAATTCGGAGACTAATATGGTGGATTGTATTCGGAGACTAATCTTCTATTGTATTCAATAAATCTGCTGTTTATATGTTGTGTTGTTTATAAATGTATTTTGTAACCTGTGCAAATATCAGAAAAGCAAAAAAATCCTAATATTCATAGTAGTGGCGCACCTTGTTGAGCATTAGTGGCGCATCAGGGCTAAATACCAGTGGCGCATTATGGGGCATAATAATGGCGCACTTGGGGGCATATGTGAAGGTAAATATGGCCCCCTAGGAGGCATAGTAATGGCGCACCATTTGACATAGTAATGGCACACTGCCAGGTGCGCCACTATTGTCTGGTATACTAATGGCGCACCAGGGGTGCGCCTTTAGTACTTGTTACTAGTGGTGTGCTGATAGTGGCGCACCTATAGTGCGCCATTAATGGCCAAAACAGGTGCGCCGCTAACAGGCCTTTTCCTAGTAGTGGAAGACTAACCATTTAAGTGTGAAGAAATTAACAAAGAATTTGATTCTCACAGCCCTATGACAATTGTACGTGGCGTTTGAAATCATCATTCTTATACGGTGGGTCACGCCACCAACAAAATTTGAAAATCTTCAATTTGAGTTTTCCTTTAGTTTTTGAAATTCCTCAGTTGTTCAAATTCTTCAACTTTGCAAAGTCTTCACTCTTTCCGACTATGTTCTCCACTGACTATATATATATTTGAGTTTTCTATCCTCTACAGTATTCACTTATTGCTATTTCTTCAAGTTGACATTTACCTAAGTGAATGTGATCGGACCGTCCCCCTCTATGCTAAACTCAACCCAGTCTGTTCACAAATTCTTCATGTGCGTTCTATTTGAAACCCGTTCAAAATCTTCACTGTGTCCTTGTCAGTTGAAGAATTTGCGAATGAAACTTTAAAATATTCTTACCTGAATTTTCGGCTGTTGCCGCTCAAACCATTCTACATCCCACGATGAGATTAATATATTCACCCACGATCTAACACGATCTCCACTCCACAGTACGTGGGTGACACATGTCGCTAGGATGGGAAGGGTCAGGGGCACGTTCGTCCATTTTCCTCGGATGAGCGGTTTTTCACCTCGGATATAATTACCCCTCGCCTTCCTCAGACCTCATTTACTCCGCTCGATCTCACTCCCCTCGCTCGAGCTCTCTGAGGAAGAGCTTCACAGCCTTGACCTCTTTGCCGTCGTACTCGTGCCAGCCGCGGAAATCTTCACTCCGCCGCCATAGCTGTCTTCCACCACCAAGTTAGGGCGTGGAAGATATAAATGGATGAGCTTCTCAACTTCTACTCTCAGTTCATCGTGTTCTTCGTCAAGGGTAAATAAAATCTATTTTTACTGCCCTCGTTGATTCTGATGATTTCCACAAAATCTTCAAAAGGTGTTTATTCTTCAACTTCCACACTCTTAAATACCACAGTTGCATTTGTTCTTGATTTGTTTCTCTAAGCACTGTTTTTCCTCAAGATTCCTCAGTTGTGTGGATTTTCAATCTATACAACTCTGGAACCTAAGTCAAGAACGCTTAGTGAAATTCCTCAAGACACTCCTAGTCAAGTTCCTCAAACTTGATTCTTTTAAAAAACTTCTGAGAACGCATATGACCTCTCCAAATTCTTCGCACCTATATTTTGTTCACAGGTACACATGTCCCGCTGCTAAATCTCTAGGTTCTCATCAACTTAACTCATTTGCAGCGTCCTTGAAGACAAATTGCATACCTCATCTGAAAATTCAATTGTTCAAAATCCTCAAGTGAAGAATATGGCTAATGGTAAAAGACCTCAGAAGGGAGGCAACAGACCATAACTGAATACTGCTTTCAAGATCCCTGACGATATCTATGCAGGGTACTATACTCTTGATGAGGTAATTCATGGCAAGGGGACGAAGAATGAGTGCATAGTGCGCATTCAGAGGATAGAGAGGAGATGCGCACGAGAATGGAGGGAGTGCAGATATGTAACTCCAAAATACATGAAGAAATTCGCCGTACACCCTCCATGCCCAAGACCTCCATTGGTACCAGTCCAAGAAGCTGATCCCACTAGCATCAAGCGTGGTGAGGATTTTCCAAAAGAATGGGCCAAGCGGCAAGCTAAGTTGGCCAAAATGGCCAAAGAAGCAATGAAGAAGTTAAGGAAGACTCTGCTTCTGCTGCTACTGAGGACTCTGCTAGCAAGCCTAAGAAGGCCATGCCAAAGAAACCAGCTAACAAGCCCAGTTCCTCAGCTGCAATGCCTTCGCGGCCAAGCTCTACAATGCCCTCATGGCCGAGCTCCTCAAAGCCCTCTCAGCCTGATCCTCAAGCCACTTCGTCAAAGGCAGCTCCAGCCCCCACTACTGCAAAGTCCTCGGCACCAATGCATCTCGCCTCTTGCCAAAGGACTGCTGGTATATCTATTGCTTCAGGAGCATATGCGAGTTCTTCAGCTCCTCCACAGTCTTCAACAGGCCCAACCTTGCTGAAGAAAAAGGCCACTGCTGGAAAAGGCACAAGACCAAGTCCTCACAAGAAGCAGGTTGCTTTTGAAGTACCGTATAGTGAAGACGAAGCTGATGATGAAGAACTAGCTGAAATCATCAGCGATCGACAGCAAAGGGCTACTAGAGCCAAAGGAAGTAATGTGCCACTGATACTGGATCCAAAGCTGATCCTCGACTTCATCGACCTATAGCACACGGACCCTAACACTCGTATGCCCGATTTCAATCTCACTCCTGACCAAAGTAATATGTTTACGGCCTTTATTGGCGAAGAAAAATGGAAGTTTGAGAAGGCCAGGCAACTGCAGAAAGCTCGGTACAGGAAGGAGTGTTTTCTAAAGAAAAATGTTGTGAAGATGACTCCTGATGAACTTGTGACTATGCAGTCTGAGATCAAAGCACTCAGTGATGAATTTTACACATATCATGCAGATTGGATGGGAGCCAAAGTTAGATTCCTCAAAATGGCAAAGGGATTTACATCAAATGTTGCAGCTTCATCGCAACATGAAATTCCTCTAGCCGAGACATCTGCTCAGCCTACTAAAGAACATGGAACCACAGCTGATGAAAATTAGACTGTTGATGATTCTGAAAGTACCAAGGCTGCTGAAGAAATTCCAGCCTCTGAATAATCTGCCAGGCCAACCACCAATGTTGCGCCTGAAGAACAAGCCAGGCCAGTTGAAGCATCTGCTACTGCACCTCTTGGAATCTGAACCTGCCAGGGCAACTACATCAGTTGTGCCTGAAGAAATTAAAGCAATCTCCTCTGCTCCTCCTGCCGAGTCACCACAGATGACAAAAATCGACCTTCCTTCTGCATCAGAATCGAAGAAGACCAAAGTTGCAGAGAAGGCTCCAGTGAAAAAGAGGAAAGCATATGCAACATTAGTGTCTTCAGCTCCTAAGAAAGTGAAGATTTTGACGAGCTCTTATGCAAACCCAATAGATGTTGTTCCTATATCAATCATGCCATCAAAGGAGATTGTTCCCTTTGGTGAGGAATATGTCATTCCAAATGACAGTGATGAGGAAAATCCTTTTGCCACTTTGTCAGAGCAGTTGGATGAAGAAATTGAAGTGGATAATATCCCTTCAACCACTCTAGTATCATCACCCATGCCTCAGTTCATAGCTGAAGAGGCGGGCATTGAAGAAATTGATGAAGAAGACGAGGATGTGGACATTGGGTCAACTACTCCAATTCTGAATGATGACTATTGGGAAAGTCATCACCCCAATTCACCTCTGACTACACCTCTTGTAACGCCCTCGATGTGGCTATAGCTCCCACGTGTCGAGGCACGACTTAGAGACATAACCGCATTGAAAGCAATGTCGCAAGTCAGGCAATCATTACAACATCCCATGTAATATATAATAAAAGGGGAAGATACATAGTTGGCTTACACTCGCTACATCACATCAAAGTACATAAATAACATCCATCATTCAAACACTCATGGCCCGACTACGGCGCCAAAATGAAAGAGAACCCAACATGCGACACGGTCCCAATCACCCCCAACTGGGCACCACTACTGATCATCAGGAAAGGAAACGTAGTAACGCTGAGAGTCCTCGTCGAACTCCCACTTGAGCTCGTACTCGTCACCTGGAGCGGAATTACCTGGACCTGCATCTGGATTTATAGTAATCTGTGAGCCACAGGGACTCAGCAATCTCGCACCCTCACGATCAAGACTATTTAAGCTTATAGGAAGGATAAGGCAAATATATGTGGAGCTGCAGCAAGCGACTAGCATATATGGTGGCAATCTTATTCGCAAAGAGAGCGAAAAGAGGAGACAAAGCATGAGCGAGAAGCTAGAAGAACAACATGCGCAAGCATAACTCCAACACCGTGTCCACTTCCCGGACTCCGCCGAGAAGAGGCCATCACGGTAACACACTCAGTTGATTCATTTTAATTAATTAAGGTTCAAGTTATCTACAACCGGACATTAACAAATTCCCATCTGCCCATAACCGCGGGCACGGCTTTCGAAAGTTCAATCCCTGCAGGGGAGTCCCAACTTAGCCCATGACAAGCTCTCACGGTCAACGAAGGAATAGACCTCCACCTGAGACACACCGATCAGACTCGGTAACCCGGTACAACAAGACAATTCGACAGGTTAAAACAAGACCAGCAACACCGCCCGAATGTGCCGACAAATCCCGATAGGAGCTGCACATATCTCTTTCTCAGGGCACACTTAGATTGTCCAAACTTCCGGTAGGCCAGCCCAGAGTTGCCCCTAGTAGCCACCGGCGGTTGACGGTTTGGACCAACACTCAGAGGAGCACTGGCCCGGGGGGGTTAAAATAAGATGACCCTTGAGTCTGCAGAACCCAAGGGAAAGAAAGGCTAGGTGGCAAATGGTAAAACCAAGGTTGGCCATTGCTGGACAAGCTTTAATCAAGGCGAAATATCAAGGGGTTCCCATTATAACCCAACCGCGTAAGGAACGCAAAATCCGGGAACATAACACCGATATGACGGAAACTAGGGCGGCAAGAGTGGAACAAAACACTAGGCGAGAGGCCGAGCCTTCCACCCTTTACCAAGTATATAGATGCATTAAGATAACATAGCAATATAATGATATCCCAACAACTAAATAAAAGATGTGCCAACAAGGAACGACCTCCAATCTTCACCTGCAACTAGCAACGCTATAAGAGGGGCTTAGCAAAGCGGTAACATAGCCAATCAATGGTTTGCTAGGACAAGGTGGGTTAGAGGTTTGACATGGCAATTGGGAGGTTGACAAGAAAAAGGTAGGCATCGTAGCATTGGCATAGCAAGAGCGAGCAAACTAGCATAGCAAAGATAGTAGTGATTTCGAGGGTATGATCATCTTGCCTGCACAGTTGTCAGAGTTGACTAGATCCTCACAAGAAAACTCAACGGGCTCCTCGGTAGCGAACTTGTCTCCCGGCTCTACCCAACAAGACAAACAAGCAACAAGAATACAATCAACCACGTGCAAACTCAATCAACACGATGCAAAGATGATATGCTATGCGGGATGCGATGCGGGATGCAAAATGCAAGATATGACAGGAAATGCATGAAGCTGGCCTCAACTTGGAATTCCAAGGGTGCCACTGGAAATATGAGATGAAATCGCTTGAAAACGATATAAAGATCATCGGAATCGGGGTTACTGTTTGGAAATGGCAAGCGTCTCAAAATTGACACCGGTCTGCGATTTACAGCAAGTAGGAATCTAAATGCAATGAGATGAACATGCTACAACACCCAAACATGACAACAAAATGCATGGCAGGGATGCACACAAGATGCTTAACAAAATCCTAGCACTGAGCTACGGCCAATTCATCCATTATGAGGTTCAAACAAGCATGTCAAAAACACAAATGCAAAACAGATTCCAGACTTAGTGAAATTAACACTTGTCTGAAGTTTCAGATCACGAAGCCCTCTTCGAAGCAGCAAAACAACATGATACATGACCTGATTATGATAAATAAGAACATGGCATGGATCTACTCAACAAGCTTAACAAAATTCCCTAAGTGACCTGGGGCCAAAAGGGATCACAAAATATACTAACGGGCACACGAACATAGCAAAAACATAATCAGTTTTCAGACTTAGTGAAAACTGAGACATGCTGTAATATAACTCACGAAGGCATGTAAACGAGCTCGATGCACTCACTACGGTGCAAGTCATGGCAAGGAAAGCATACATCCTTTAAGAAGGCACAAAATGCTAGCTAGAATGGCAAGAACAATGGCATGACATGCACGGATCAACTACAATAACATCGGCAAAATCGCAAACGAGTTGACGATCTGCCTAGATTCACAACGAAGCAAAAGTAGAGCTCGATTGACTCAAGCTAGGGTGCTACATAATTGCAAACAAAGACATGGATGGATATAGCATAACATGATTAACAAAACTCCATTACTGATCATCCTCAAAAGAGGCACGGATCACTAGGAAACAACACGAACATATGGCATCATGAACTAAATAATCCCAGACTTGGTGAAAACTACTAAGTCCCTGAAAACAGATTTCCCGGGTGCCTCACTTTGCAAGCTTGCACAAGTCACCACACACATCCTAAAAATGCATGGTTTGCACCTCTGGAAAGAAGACAAAATCCTTAACCAAACATATGAAGGACTCACAGGCATAGCATGCACACAATAATCATGGCAAAAATGACAAAAGTCTAAGATGAACTAGCAGATCTGACAATTAACTCACGAAGCCTCCTTCTAACAGCATTTCGGGCATCAATATGCACTCGAATGAAAATGATGCAATGGAATGAAATGATGTACTCGTCGAGACGAACATTTTGATATGCTATATGTCCAAAACCCCGATTCCGATGATCTTTATACTG
The DNA here is from genome assembly GCF_002162155.2 of Triticum dicoccoides. Lineage (NCBI taxonomy): Eukaryota > Viridiplantae > Streptophyta > Magnoliopsida > Poales > Poaceae > Triticum > Triticum dicoccoides. The sequence goes on from NC_041384.1 coordinate 391,962,588, forward strand.
GTCAAAGTATGCTCGAAAAATTAGGGTTCGGGAGCGAAAGTCAACCGAGATATTTCGGATCTGAGATCCAGATCGGGCACGGGAACCGATGCATGCCGGAGTTGGGCTTGAAGCTCCCCGGAGTTGAGGTCGAGGTCGCCGGAGACGTGGGATCCGGCCGGTCAGTGTAGAGGACGATGGGGCGGCGGCCGTGGCGCGCTTCCTGAGGCCGGCGGCAGCGCGGGGCCGGCTCGGATGGGGCGCGCGCCGGTGGATGGGGAGGCGG
>NC_041384.1:391963190-391972697 GCF_002162155.2 Triticum dicoccoides
GGTGCTGGAGGCGGAGAGGAGCGGGGGCGCTCGGGCTCGTTGGCGGCGCACGGGGGCCGGGCGCGGGCTAGGCGGGCTCGGCGTTGGCGGGTGTGGCCGGTGCCACGTGTCGCGACGCGGGTGGCTGCGGGGCGGCGGCGGACGTGTCCGGCTAGGCTCCGGACATGTCCGTCGGCGCGGATCTATTTTTTTTAGACTAGGGTTTCGAGGGAGATGATGATCCGAAAACGGGGGGGGCTATTTATAGGCATAAGTGGAGCTAGGAGAGTCCAAATGAGGTGCGGTTTTCGGTCACGCGATCGTGATCGAACGCTCTAGGACATGGAGCAGAGTTTGGTGGGTTTTGGGCTAAAATGGAGGGGTGTTGGGATGCAACACACACGAGGCCTTTTCGGTCCCTCGGTTAACCGTTGGAGTATCAAACGAAGTCCAAATGATACGAAACTTGACAGGCGGTCTACCGGTAGTAAACCAAGGCCGCTTGGCAAGTCCCGGTCCAATCCGGAAATGTTTAATCCCCACACACGAAAGAAAGCTAGAAATGACCACCGGAGGAGAACGAAGCACCGGAATGCAAAACGGACAACGGGAAAAATGCTCGAATGCACGAGATGAACACGTATGCGAATGCAATGCACACGATGACATGATATGAGATGCATGAAAGCGAAAACAACACACGGAGACAAAGACCCGAACCCAAGAAATAAATATAACTTAACGCTGGAAACGGCAAGAGTTGGAGTGCAAATAGGGAAAGTTACATCCGGGGTGTTACAACACTCCACCACTACGAAAAGATCTCATCCCGAGATCTAGGACTGGAAGAACTCCGGGTACTCAGAACGGAGGTGATCCTCGCGTTCCCAGGCAGCTTCACGGTCGGAATGGTGTGACCACTTGACTTTGAGAAATTTGATTGACTTGTTGCGAGTCTTGCGTTCAGTCTCTTCAAGAATAGCAACTGGGTGCTCATGATAGGAGAGATCTTCTTGGAGCTCAATGTCCTCGAAGTTGACGGTGCGGTCAGGAGTCTTGAAGCACTTTCGAAACTGAGAGACATGGAACACATCATGAACATTTGCAAAGTTTGAAGGAAGCTCGAGTTGATAGGCGAGGTCGCCTCTCTTGCTGACAATCTTGAAAGGTCCCATGTATCTAGGGGCAAGCTTCCCTTTGATACCGAAGCGACGAGTACCTTTCATAGGAGAGACACGGAGGTAAACATGATCTCCGATCTCGAAAGCCAAATCACGGTGCTTACTATCATAGTAGCTCTTCTGGCGGGATTGGGCTGCTTTGAGGTTATCACGAATGACTTTGCACATTTCTTCTGCTTCTGTGATTAAGTCATTACCCAGCAGCTGACGTTCACCGGTTTCGGACCAGTTGAGAGGGGTACGGCACTTCCTGCCATACAGAATTTCAAATGGGGCCTTGCCCGAACTTGCTTAAAAACTATTGTTGTAGGAGAATTCAGCATAAGGAAGACAATCCTCCCATTTCATGCCGAAGGAGATCACACAAGCCCTGAGCATATCTTCAAGAATCTGGTTGACACGCTCGACTTGACCGCTTGTTTGAGGATGGAAAGCAGTGCTGAAGCGGATGTTGGTGCCCATGGCCTTCTGGAAAGAATCCCAAAACTTCGAGGTAAAGATGCTGCCACGATCTGAAGATATCACTTGAGGAATACCGTGCAGAGAGACAATGCGAGAGGTATAGAGTTCCGCCAATTGAGCTGCAGTGATCGACTCTTTGATAGGCAGAAAGTGAGCCACTTTGGTGAGTTTGTCGATGACAACGAATATAGCATCATTGCCACGCTTGGACTTTGGAAACCCAGTCACGAAGTCCATTTCAATGTGTTCAAACTTCCATTCTGGAATGGCAAGAGGTTGGAGGAGACCTGCTGGCCTTTGGTGTTCTGCCTTCACTCTTCTGCAGACATCACATTCATTCATGAATTGAGCGATCTCGCGCTTCATTCGAGTCCACCAATAAGCTTGCTTAAGGTCCTGATACATCTTCGTATTCCCAGGGTGGATGGAGAGGAGAGAATTGTGAGCCTCATTCATGATCACTTTACGAAGTTCACCTTTGGGCACAACAATACGATCCTCGAAGAAGAGAGTGTCCTTGTCATCAAGGCGGTAGCACTTGTACTTGGACTGACTCTTGGCAATCCCAATCTTCACCTTTTTCACCATAGCATCAAGAAGCTGGGCTTGGCGAATCTGGTCTTCTAAGGTAGGAGAGACTTGAAGGTTGGCGAGGAAACCTTGAGGAACAACTTGCAGATTAAGTTTGCGGAAAGCTTCACAAAGCTCGGGTTGATAAGGCTTAAGAATCAGACTGTTGCAATACGCTTTCTAGCTCAAAGCGTCAGCAATCACATTAGCCTTGCCTGGAGTATACTCGATACTCGGATTATACTCTTGAATCATTTCGACCCATCGAGTTTGCCTGAGGTTGAGATTAGGCTGGGTAAAGATGTACTTGAGACTCTTGTGATCAGTGAAAATATCCACTTTTCTTCCCAATAGAAGATGTCTCCAAGTCAAAAGAGCATGCACAACTGCCGCCAACTCGAGATCATGAGTGGGGTAGTTCTTCTCATTAGGCTTCAACTGGCGAGATGTATAAGCAACAACTTTCTTCTCTTGCATCAAAACTGCGCCAAGACCTTGAAGAGAGGCATCACAAAAGACCTCGTACAGCTTGGATTCATCAGGCGGAGTCAGAACTGGAGCAGTGATCAACTTCTCTTTCAAAGTGTTGAAAGCAATATCACACTCCGGAGACCAAACGTACTTGACGTGCTTCTGGAGAAGATTAGAGAGAGGCTTCGCGATCTTGGAAAAAATTTCAACGAATCTTCGGCAATAGCTTGCGAGACCGAGAAAACTGCGGAGTTGTTTCACGTTTTGAGGAGGTTCCCAATTCACAATTGCGGACACCTTAGGATTCACAGAAATGCCCTTGGAAGAGATGATATGACCAAGATAAAGAACCTCATCAAGCCAAAATTCACACTTGGAGAACTTGGCGTAGAACTGATGTTCCCTGAGCTTATCGAGAACCAAACGCAAGTGCTTGGCATGATCTTCCTTGTTCTTGGAGAAAACCAGGATGTCGTCGAGATAGACCAAAACGAAGTCATTGGTGTAGGCGTTGAAGATGAAGTTCATCATGCGAGAGAACGTCGGAGGAGCATTGGCGAGGCCAAAAGACATGACAGTGTATTCATATGAACCAAAGCTTGTTCTGAATGCTGTCTTGGGAATATCTTCTTCATGAATGTGAATCTGGTGATAACCCATACGGACATCAAGCTTGGAGAATACTTGGGCACCTTTGAGTTGTTCGAACAGCTCATTGATGTTGGGAAGTGGGTATTTGTTCTTGATGGTCTTCTTGTTCACTGGACGGTAATCAACACAAAGTCGGTCCGTTCCATCCTTCTTCTTCATAAAAAGAACACCACAACCCCACGGAGAAGAACTGGGCCGGATGAGACCCATTCTTTCTTGCTCATCGAGTTGCTTCTTCAGCTCCTTCAACTCTTTAGGTCCGAGCTTGTAAGGATGTTTGCACACAGGTTCCGTGCCAGGCTCAAGTTCAATAACGAATTCAACTGGCCGGTGCGGAGGCATTCCTGGAAGCTCTTCTGGAAAGACGTCTTGATATTCGCAAACGACTGGAATTTGCGAGATGGCATCCAATTCACCCTTCTCATTGAGAGAAAACAGACGAATGGTATTATCCCGAGCGGCAAAGACAATTACATCCTCAGACGAATGAGTCAATTGAATCTGCCTGGCTGCACAATCAAGCTGAGCCTTGTGCTTAGAAAGCCAATCCATTCCGAGAATAAGATCAATATCCGAGTTACCAAGAACCATTGGAGAAGCCAGAAACTTGAAATCACCCATCATGATAGAAATATCTGGAACCTCGTGATTAGCAAGCAAACATTTACCCGGAGAGACAACTGCGAACGGTTTATGCATAACTTGGGAAGTCAACTCATGCTTAGATGCAAAAGGTTTCGAGATGAAGCAATGCGATGCACCAGTGTCAAAAAGAACTTTTGCAGGTTTATCATTAACAGGAAGGTTACCCATGATCACATCTGACGAGTCCTCTGCCTGAGCTGCATTCATCAAATTGACCTTGGCATGCTTGGGGTTATGCTTGACCACAGCTGTACTTGACGATCTGACAGGAGGAGGAGGAGGAAGACGCCTCTGATTGAGACACTTGTTGGCATAGTGACCCTTCTGTTGGCACTTGTTGTGCGTGACCTCTGAAAGCGGACGGTGATACGGAGCACTCGATCTTGGAGCTTGAGACGAAGTCTTGTTCTGAAAGCCAGGGTTGGGTGGGTGGGAAGAACCACTGCCACCTTTGCTCTTCTGCTGATACGGCTGACGGAACGGAGGAGGAGGAAGCCAAAACTTCTGCTGCTTGGCCACTTGAGTAGAGGAAGAAGGAGTAACATCTCTGAATCGCTTCCTGGAAGCATCGTACCTCAACTGAGCAGCCTCTTGCTTCAGTGCCATGTTGTAGAACTCATCGTATCTCAAGGGCTCCAAGAGAACAAGAGCGGGCTGAATATCTTCTCTGAGACCATCCGTGAACTGATATATCATGCTCTTCTCATCAGGAACGTCCTGCTTGGCAAAGCGGGCAAGCTTCTGGAACAATTTGTTGTAGTCATAGACAGACAAAGAGCCTTGCTTCAGATTGCGGAATTCCTCACGCTTGTTTTCAACCACGCTCTGCGGAATATGATGAGCTCGGAAATCTCGACGGAAATCATCCCAAGTGATAACACGTCCACCTCTGGAATCCTTGTACTGTTGGAACCATTCTGCAGCTTGATCTTTGAGTTGGAAGGAAGCGAACTTGACAAAGTCCTCAGGCCTGACGTTATTGCACTCGAAATGCTTACAAAGATCCACAAGCCAATCGTCAGCATCGGTTGCCTCAACACAATTGCTGAAAGTCTTTGGCCCGTTAGCAAGGAACTAGTTGAGTGTAGCAAAGTGACTCTGATTGCTGCCTTGATTCCCTTGACTGCCTTGATTGCGCTCTTGGAGAATTTGCATGATCAGCTGTGTGTTTGCATTGGTTGTGGCCATCATAGCTTGCCATGCCTCTGGAGGAGGTGGAGGCGGTGGCGGATCTGGATTCGGAGTCGTGCGCGTTGGAGGAGCCATCCTGAAGAGGGTGACCACCATTAGCACATTGACATATAAATATTGAAGCTGAATCCAACGGAATGAAAATTGCAACATATAGTCTCCACATCCGAACAAAACGAACGAATGCATTCCTCTTCAAATGGTCACATATCCATAAATTGAGAAGCCACGTAGAATTAAGGTAGAGAAATAACTCAACAAGGTACGGATCAAGAACGAATAATCGGTAAGAAATCCCAATCTCAAACCAATATCCGTGGAAGAAGAACTAGAGCTACGAGAATTCCCACCTATGAAACTCCCGAACCTTTCCGATTATGCAATCAGGTGTTGGGGATACAGGGGAAGCATAATATCTCACCCAAACTAGCAAATCCTACATCCAACTGTATCCATCCTTCAACACATAACCAAGAAAACTTCGGAAACCATCTACCCCAACCTTCGAAAAGCATCCGTTATACAAGTTATGGCGATACTCCCGAACTCCCGCCCCAGTACTGGGTGGCGTCGAGGTTATCTCACCAACGAACTGCATAAAAGAGATTTTCGATGTCGGCGAACATATCTCAAGTATTCCAGAATTGCAACAATAAAATTATGATGACAACACCTCAGAGCTCAACTCCCCGGGACACTTCCACTAAACCCCTGACAGGAGGCACCAAGTCAATGTTCTCATCATAAGCCATCAGAACGATTCCAAGATACTCGCGTGATCCTAAAAAATTTTTAGTGAAATTTGAGAAGAGAAGAGTCAAAACTCTACGTCAGGATGCCTTACCAGAGCGATGAGGAGACTGGGAAGTAAAAAGAATTGCTAAGCTCTCCGATATATAATTCCTAAAAGACTCAAAACATTTTTCTAGACACAACTCGGCTGCTAAAAACGAACAAGCAATGGGGCTCCTAAGGTCGGGGAAGGCTCTGATTACCAACTTGTAACGCCCTCGATGCGGCTATAGCTCCCACGTGTCGAGGCACGACTTAGAGACATAACCGCATTGAAAGCAATGTCGCAAGTCAGGCAATCATTACAACATCCCATGTAATATATAATAAAAGGGGAAGATACATAGTTGGCTTACACTCGCCACGTCACATCAAAGTACATAAATAACATCCATCATTCAAACACTCATGGCCCGACTACGGTGCCAAAATGAAAGAGAACCCAACATGCGACACGGTCCCAATCACCCCCAACTGGGCACCACTACTGATCGTCAGGAAAGGAAACATAGTAACGCTAAGAGTCCTCGTCGAACTCCCACTTGAGCTCGTACTCGTCACCTGGAGCGGAATCACCTGGACCTGCATCTGGATTTATAGTAATCTGTGAGCCACAGGGACTCAGCAATCTCGCACCCTCGCGATCAAGACTATTTAAGCTTATAGGAAGGATAAGGCAAATATATGTGGAGCTGCAGCAAGCGCCTAGCATATATGGTGGCTATCTTATTCGCAAAGAGAGCGAGAAGAGGAGGCAAAGCACGAGCAAGAAGCTAGAAGAACAACCTGCGCAAGCATAACTCCAACACCGTGTCCACTTCCCGGACTCCGCCGAGAAGAGGCCATCACGGTAACACACTCAGTTGATTCATTTTAATTAATTAAGGTTCAAGTTATCTACAACCAGACATTAACAAATTCCCATCTGCCCATAACCGCGGGCACGACTTTCGAAAGTTCAATCCCTGCAGGGGAGTCCTAACTTAGCCCATGACAAGCTCTCACGGTGAACGAAGGAATAGACCACCACCCGAGACACACCGATCAGACTCGGTAACCCGGTACAACAAGACAATTCGACAGGTTAAAACAAGACCAGCAACACCACCCGAATGTGCCGATAAATCCCGATAGGAGCTGCACATATCTCTTTCTCAGGGCACACTCAGATTTTCCAAACTTCCGGTAGGCCAGCCCAGAGTTGCCCCTGGTAGCCACCGGCGGCTGACGGTTTGGACCAACACTCAGAGGAGCACTGGTCCGGGGGGGTTAAAATAAGATGACCCTTGAGTCTGCAGAACCCAAGGGAAAGAAAGGCTAGGTGGCAAATGGTAAAACCAAGGTTGGGCATTGCTGGACAAGCTTTGATCAAAGCGAAATATCAAGGGGTTCCCATTATAACCCAACCGCGTAAGGAACGCAAAATCCGGGAACATAACACCGATATGACGGAAACTAGGGCGGCAAGAGTGGAACAAAACACTAGGCGAGAGGCCGAGCCTTCCACCCTTTACCGAGTATATAGATGCATTAAGATAACATAGCAATATAATGATATCCCAACAAGTAAATAAAAGATGTGCCAACAAGGAACGACCTCCAATCTTCACCTGCAACTAGCAACGCTATAAGAGGGGCTTAGCAAAGCGGTAACATAAACAATCAACGGTTTGCTAGGGCAAGGTGGGTTAGAGGTTTGACATGGCAATTGGGAGGCTGACAAGCAAAAGGTAGGCATCGTAGCATTGGCATAGCAAGAGCAAGCAAACTAGCATAGCAAAGATAGTAGTGATTTCGAGGGTATGATCATCTTGCCTGCATAGTTGTCAGAGTTGACTGGATCCTCACAAGCAAACTCAACGGGCTCCTCGGTAGCGAACTCGTCTCCCGGCTCTACCCAACAAGACAAACAAGCAACAAGGATACAATCAACCACATGCAAACTCAATCAACAAGATGCAAAGATGATATGCTATGCGGGATGCGATGCGGGATGCAAAATGCAAGATATGATAGGAAATGCATGAAGCTGGCCTCAACTTGGAATTCCAAGGGTGCCACTGGAAATATGAGATGAAATCGCTTGAAAACAATATAAAGATCATCGGAATCGGAGTTACGGTTTGGAAATGGCAAGCGTTTCAAAATTGACACCGGTCTGCGATTTATAGCAAGTCGGCATCTAAATGCAATGAGATGAACATGCTACAGCACCCAAACATGACAACAAAATGCATGGCAGGGATGCACACAAGATGCTTAACAAAAGCCTAGCACTGAGCTACGGCCAATTCATCCATTATGAGGTTCAAACAAGCATGTCAAAAACACAAATGCAAAACAGATTCCAGACTTAGTGAAATTAACACTTGTCTGAAGTTTCAGATCACGAAGCCCTCTTCAGAGCAGCAAAACAACATGATACATGACCTGATTATGATAAATAAGAACATGGCATGGAGCTACTCAACAAGCTTAACAAAAGTCCCTAAGTGACCTGGGGCCAAAAGGGATCACAAAATATACTAACGGGCACACGAACATATCAAAAACATAATCAGTTTTCAGACTTGGTGAAAACTGAGACATGCTGAAATATAACTCACGAAGGCATGTAAACGAGCTCGATGCACTCACTACGGTGCAAGTCATGGCAAGGAAAGCATACATCCATTAAGAAGGCACAAAATGCTAGCTAGACATGGCAAGAACAATGGCATGGCATGCACGGATCAACTACAATAACATCGGCAAAATCGCAAACGAGTTGACGATCTGCCCAGATTCACAACGAAGCAAAAGTAGAGCTTGATTGACTCAATCTAGGGTGCTATATAATTGCAAACAAAGACATGGTTGGATAGAGCATAACATGATTAACAAAACTCCCTTACTGATCATCCTCAAAAGAGGCACGGATCACTAGGAAACAACACGAACATATGACATCATGAACTAAATAATCCCAGACTTAGTGAAAACTACCAAGTCCCTGAAAACAGATTTACCGGGTGCCTCACTTTGCAAGCTTGCACAAGTCACCACACACATCCTAAAAATGCATGGTTTGCACCTCTGGAAAGAAGACAAAATCCTTAACCAAACATATGAAGGACTCACAGGCATAGCATGCACACAATAATCATGGCAAAAATGACAAAAGTCTAAGATGAACTAGCAGATCTGACAATTAACTCATGAAGCCTCCTTCTAACAGCATTTCGGGCATCAATATGCACTCAAATGAAAATGATGCAATGTAATGAAATGATGTACTCGTCGAGGCGAACATTTTGATATGCTATATGTCCAAAACAGAGCTACGGATGCGGAGATATCACTGGTTAAAGTATGCTCGAAAAATTAGGGTTCGGAAGCGAAAGTCAACCGAGATATTTCGGATCTGAGATCTAGATCGGGCATGGGAACCGATGCACGCCGGAGTTGGGCTTGAAGCTCGCCGGAGTTGAGGTCGAGGTCGCCCGGAGACGCGGGATCCGACCGGTCAGTGTAGAGGACGACGGGGCGGCGGCCGTGGCGCGCTTCCCGAGGCCGGCGGCGGCGC